>NW_011889106.1:1586954-1616240 GCF_000151845.1 Pteropus vampyrus | reverse complement strand
TCTAATTCGAATGGTTCCCTCTATGCCTTGTTGATGGTTTCTTTTGCTGTGCAGAAGATTTTTAGTTTGATTAGTCCCTTTCACTTATTTTTGCCTTGACTTCCCTTCTCTTTGAGGTCAAATTCATAAAATCCTCTCTAAATTCAAGGTCTATGAGTTTAGTACCTATGGTTTCTTCCATGTAATTTATTTTTTCAGATGTTATATAGAGCTCCTTATTTCATTTTGAGTTAATTTTTGTGTATGATGATAGATAGCCTAGTTTCATTCTTTTGCATGTGGCTTTCCAGTTTTCTCAGCACCATTTATTGAAGAGGCTTTCTTTACTCCATTGTATGTTTTTGACTCCTTTGTCAAAAAATATAACCCATATATGCATTCTCAATTCTATTCCACTGGTCTTTGTATCTGTTTTTCTGCCAATACAATGCTGTTTTGATTATTGTTCCTTTGTAGTAGGATTTGAAGTCAGGCAGAGTGATATCTCTGGCCTTGTACTTTTTTCTCAGGACTGCTTTGGTCATTTGAGGTCTTTCGTGCTTCCACACAAATATAATGATATTTTGTTCTATTTTTTTAACAAAATGCCATTGATATTTTGATAGGGGTTGCATTAAATCTGTATAATGCTTTAAGTAATAAGGTTATTTTAACTATGTTTTTTCTTTTAAACCAAGAACACAGAATATCTTTCCAATTTCTTGTGTTTTCTTCAATTAATTCTAATAATGTCTTATAGTTTTCAGTGTATAGATCCTTCACAGGCTTCGTTAGATTGAGACCTAGGTATTTTATTCTCTTTGTTGCAATTGCAAAAGGAATTGTTTTTTTTCATTGCTCTTTCTGAAAATTCAGAGTATAGGAACACTATTGATTTTTGAACATTGATTGTGTACTCTGAAACTTTACTGTACTTGTTTATTACTTCTAATAGACTTTTAGTGGAAGCTTTAAGGTTTCCTATACAACAGAGAATCATGTCCTCTGCAAAAAAAAAAAAAAAAAAATGACAATTTGACTTCTTCATTCCCTATATGGACACCTTTTATTTCTTTCTCTTGCTAGGACTTTCAAAATTATATTGAATAATAGTGGTGATAGTGGATAGCCTTATCACATTCCTGATCTTAGCAAGAAAGACTTTAGTTTTTCACCATTAAGTATGATGTTAGCAAAGGGTTTGTTGCATATAGGCTCTGTTATATTGAGGTACTTTCCCTCTATACCCATTTTATTAAGTGTTTTAATCAAGAATGGGTGCTGTGCCATGTCAAAAACTTTTTCTGCATTGAAGGATAAGGTCATATGATTTTATTCTTTATTTTTGGTTTATGTGGTGTATCACAATAATTGATTTGCATATGTTGAACCATCCTTATGTCATTGAGATGAAGAACACTTGATCATAGTGTATAATATTTTTAATATGTCATTATATTTGATTTGCTAGTATTTTATTTAGCATTTTTGCATTTGTGTTCATGAGAGATATTGGTCTGTAGTTTTTTGTTTGTTTGTTTTATCTTTACCAGGTTTTGGTATCAGGGTAATATTGGCCTCATAAAATGAATTAAGAACAATTGCCTTTTCTTCAATTTCTTAGAAAAGTTTAGGTAGAACATGAATTAAATCTTCTTAAACGTTAGGTAGGATTCACAAGTGAAGCCACTTGGTCCCGGACTTTTACTTTTTGGTAGGATTTTGATGATTGTTTCCATTTCCATACTTCTGATCAGTCTATTTAGATGTTCCAGTTCTTGATTCATTCTAGGAAAGTTGTATCTTTCTAAGTACTGGTCCATTATTTCTAGGTTATTAAATTTGGTGTTTTGTACTTTTTCATAGTATTCTTGTGTGAGCCTTTGTATTTCTGTGGTCTGTCGTAATTTCCAATTTTTCATCCCTGATATTGTTTATTTGTATCCTTTCTTTTTTTTTTTTTTCTTGAGTGAGTTTAGCCAGGGGTTTTTGTCAATTTTATTAACCTTCTCAAAGAACCAACTCTTCGTTGCATTTATTTTTCTATTTTTTTGTTTTGTTTTGTTGCAATTTCATTTAATTCTGCTCTAATTTCTATTATTTCATTCCTCTGCTGAGTTTAGGCTTCATTTGTTCTTTCTTTTCAAGTTTTTTAAGATGAAGTGTTAGGTTGTTTATTTGGGCTCATTATCGTTTTTTGAGATAGGCCTGTAATGATATAAACTTTCCTCTTATAAACGCTTTTGTTGTGTCCCAAAAAATTTGTATTATCATTATCATTCATTTCTATGTATATCTGGATCTTTTTCTTTCATTTCTTCTCTGACTCAGGCGATCTTCAGTAGCATGATGTTTAATCTCCATGTATTTGTTGTGATTCTTCCCTCTTCCTTTTTATAGTCACTCTCCAGTTTCAAAGCATTATGATCAGAAAATATGGTTGGTATGATTTCAATCCTCTTATATTTGTTGAGGCTATCTTTGTGTCCCAGTATGTGGTCAATCCTTGAGAATGTTCCATGTGCACTAGAGAAAAATGTATAAGCAGCTCTTTTGGGATGAAAGGCTCTGTAAATGTCAATTATGTCAAGTTGGTCAAGTGTGTCATTTAAGGATGCTAGTGATTTTTTGATTGGATTATCTGTCCATATCCAACAATGGGGTATTTAGGTCCCCTACTACAATAGTGTTTTGGTCCATTTCTTCCTTTAGTTCTGTTAGTAACTGCTTTACATATTTTGGGGCTCCCTGATTGAGACCATGGATTTTAATAAGTGTTATGTTTTCTTGGTGCATGATTCCCTTTATCATTACGAAGCGTCCCTCAGTATCTTTCTTTACCTTTATTATTTTGAAATCTATTTCATCTGATATTAGTACCACTAGTCCTGCTTTTTCTCTGAATGCCGTTTGCTTGAAATATGATTTTCTACCCTTTCACTTTGAGTCTATATTTGTCTTTGGAGTTGAGATGTGTCTCCTGGAGGCAGCATCCTCTCCAACAGTTGTTATTACTTCTCCTGTTGATAATGGCCATTCTAAGAGGTGTGAACTGGTATCTCATTGCAGTTTTGATTTGATTTCCCTAATAGCTAGTGATGTTGAGCATCCTTTCATATATTTGTTGAGAATCTGTATGTCCTCTAAGGAGAAGTGTCTGTTCAAGTCCTCTGTCCATTTTTTGATTGGATCGCTTAATTTTTTGTTGTTATTGAGTTGTATGAGGTTTTTTTTGTATATTACAGATATTAGGCCCTTATTGGAGGCGTTGCTCGCAAATATATTTTCCCATTCAGATGGTTGTCTCTTTACCTTGTTGATTTTTTTTTGCTGCACAGAAACCTTTTAGTTTTATTTAGTCACATTCATTTATTTTTGCTTTTACTTCCCTTGCCATTGAGGTCAAATTCATAAAATCCTCTTTAAGGCCAAGGTCCATGAGTTTAGTGCCTATGTTTTCTTTTATACAATTTATTGTTTTAGGTCTTAAATTCAGGTTCTTAATTTATGTTGAGTTAATTTTGGTGTGTGGTGATAGACAACAGTCTAGTTTCATTCTTTTGTAGGTGGCCTTCCAGTTTTCCCAGCACCATTTGTTGAAGAGGCTTTCTTTTCTCCACTGTACATGTTTGCCTATTTTGTCAAAATTATTTGCCCATATAAACATGGATTTATTTCTGAACTCTCAATTCTGTTCCATTTGTCAGGGTGTCTGTTTTTCTGCCAATACCATGTTGTTTTGATTAATGTCTTTTTGTAGTATAATTTAAAATCAGGTGGTGATGCTTCCAGCATCACTTTTTTTCTCAGGATGGCTTTGGCAATTTGGGCTCTTCTGTGCTTCCATATAAACCTGATGTATTTTTGTCCTATTTCATTAAAACATGCTGATGGGATTTTAATGGGGATTGCATTAAATCTGTATAATGCTTTAGATAATATGGTCATTTTAACTATATTGATTCTTCCAATCCAAGAACACAGAATATCTTTCTATTTCTTTGTGTCTTCTTCGATTTCTTTTAACAAGGTCTTATAGTTTTCATTATATAGGTCCTTCACATGTTTCACTAGATTTATTCCTAGATATTTTATTCTTTGTTTTGCAATTGCAAAAGGAATTATTTTTTTCACTTCTTTTCTTTTTTTTTTTGACTCTTCATTATTAGAGTATAGGAATGCTATGGATTTTTGAACATTGATTTTGTATCCAGAAACTTTACTGTATTTACTTATTGTTTCTAGTAGTGTTCTTCTGGAGTCTTTAGGGTTTTCTGTATAGAGACTCATGTCATCCACAAATAGTGAGAGTTTGACTTCTTCATTTTCTATTTGTATGTATGTATTTTATTTCTTTCTCTTGCCTGACTGCGCTCGCTAAGACCTCCAATGTTATATGGAATAACAGTGGCGATAGTGGACAGCACTGTTTTGTTTGTGATTTATAAGGAGGAGTTTTTAGTTTTTCACCATTAAATATAATGTTGACTGAGGGTTTGTCATATATGGCCTTTATTATGTTAAGGTACTTTCCTTACATACAGATTTTATTAAGTGTTTTGTTTATAAATGAATGCTATATCTTGTCACAGGCTTTTTCTGTATCTATTGATATGATCATATGACTTTTTTTTTAATTTGTTTATGTGGTGTATCACATTAATTGATATGCATATGTTGAATGATGCCTGTGCCCCCGGGATGAAGTCCACTCGATCATGGTGTACAATCTTTTTAATATGTTGCTGTATTTCTTTCGCCAATGTCTTATTTAGAATTTTTTCATCTGCGTTCATGAGAGATATTGGTCTGTAGTTTTTTTGTGTGTGTGTTATCTTTACCAGGTTTTGGTATCAGGGTAATATTGGCCTCATAAAATGCATTAGGAAGTATTGCAACCTCTTTGAAATTTTTGGAAGAGTTTGAGGGGGAAAGATACTAAATCTTCTTTGAATATTTGGTAAAATTCACTGATGAAGGCACCTGGTCTTGGACTTTTACTTTTCGATGGATTTTTGATGATTGTTTCAATTTCCATGCTGCTGATCAGTCTATTTAGATTTTCCAGTTCATCTTGATTCAGTCTAGTAAGGTTGTATATTTCTAAGAACTTATCTATTTCTTCTAGGTTATTGAATTTGGTGGTGTATAATTTTTCATAGTATTCTTGAATAATACTTTATATTCAATGGTATCTGTCATAATTTCTTTTCTTTTTTTTTTCTGACTTTATTTGTGTCTTTTCTCTCTTTTCCTTAGTGAGTCTAGCCAGGGTTTTGTTGATTTTATTTATCTTCTCAAAGAAACAGCTATTGGTTGCATTAAGTTTTTCTATTGTCTTTTTGTTCTCAATTTAATTTAATTCTGCTCTAATTTTGATGATTTTTTTCCTTCTGCCGACTTTGCGCTTCATTTCTTCTTCATTCTTTCTAGTTTTTTTAATATACGATGCTAGGTTGTTTATTTGGGCTCCTTCTTGCTTTTGTAGATAGGCCTGTAATGATATGAACTTTCTTCTAATGACTGCTTTTGCCATGTCCCAAGTGTTGATATGTTTTACTATCATTATCATTCATTTCTATGTATCTCTTGATATCTCTTTGTATTTCTTCCCTGATCCAGTCATTCTTCAGTCGCATGTTGTTTAATCTCCACATATTTGTGATTCTTCCTGCTTCTATTTGACTGTTGATCTCCAGTTTCAAAAGTATTATGATCATCAGAGAATATGCTTGGTATGGTTTCAATCTTCTTAAATTTGTTGAAATTAGTTGTGTGTCCCAACATATAACTGTCATTGAGAATGTTTTGTATGTAGTAGAAAAAAATATATAAGCTGTTGTTTGGAGAAGAAGGGCTCTTATATTTCAAGTATATCCAATTGATCTAATGTGTCATTTAAGGATGTTATTTCCTTATTGATTTTTTGTTTGGATCATCTATCCGTCTCTGACAGTGTTGTATTTAGGTCCCCTATTACGATAGTGTTTTGGTTTGTTTCTCAGTATCTTTCTTTACCTTTTTTTATTTTGAAGTCTATCTCGGTTGATATTAGTACCACTACTCCTGCTTTTCTCTGACTGCCATTTGCTTGAGTTATCAATTTCTCCCCTTTCGCTTTGAGTCTAATTTGTCTTTGGAACTAAAATGTGTCTTCTGAAGGCAGCATATGGTTGAGTTTTGTTTTTTAATCCAAACTGCAACTCTGTGCCTTTTCGTTGATGAGTTCAGTCCATTTACACTTAGAGTGATTATTGAAATACGGGGTTTTCCCATAGTCTTTCTATGTTTTGCTTTCTGGTAGCTCGGTGTTTCCATTTTTTTCCTTGTCCTTGCATTTCTGCTTGTTATTTTAATTTTTTTTTGTTGTTGTTGTTTTGTTTATATTTCTCTGATCTTTCTTGTTTTATGTTATGTACTTCAGTTTTGGATCTTTGGCATGTGGTTGCCATTAAGAATATGTACAGGATACACACACACACACACACACACACACACACACACACACACACACACACACTAGTCTATTTTCTTCTGTGTGTGCCTTATCTCCATTACCTTTTGCAAATTTGGGTCTTTGATTCCTTCCCTTTTTGTTATTGTTGTCTCAAATTGTCCCTACATATGATGAACGTTCATGTTTATCATGCAATAGCATTTATCTTCTTATTGTTTAAGCTTATAATGCCCTGTTCTTGAGAAGAATTGCATTGCTCTACTTGTCTATCTGCTGGTCGCCTTATTCATAGTTATGTATTTTTTTGCCATTTTTTTCAGGTGGGCTGACCTCTTTCATTATTTTCTGTAATGCAAGCCTCACAGTGGAGAATTCCCTCAACATTTGTATGTCTGTAAAGATCTTTATTTCTCTTTTATATCTAAAGGAGAGCTTTGCTGGATACATTATTCTTGTCTGGTAATTCATTTTAATTAATAGTTTGAATATTTGGTTCTGCTTCTTCCTTGCTTGTAAGGTTTATGCTGAGAAGTCCGATGATAGTTTAATGGGTTTTTCTTTATAAGTTATTGTCTTCTTTTCCCTGGCTGTCTTGAGAATTATTTTTTTGTCATTATATTTGACATTTTTAATATAATATGTCTTGGAGAAGGCTTTTTTGGATTGAGATAATTGAATATTCTGTTTTCTTCTTGGATTCAAAGATCCAGTTCTTTCCATAGATTTGAGAAATTCTTGTCAACTATTTGTTTGAATATGCTCTCTGTTCTCTTCTTTCTCTTTTCTCCTTCTTGAATACCTATTATTTTTATGTTGCATTTCCTGATGGTGCTGATAGTTCTTATAGAGTTTTTTTAAAATTATTTTTCATTCTCAAGTCTCTTGTTTTTTTTTCCTGTGCCATTTCCCGATTTCTGTCTTTAATATCACTATTTCTTTCTTCCACCTGGTCAGCTCTATTTTATATGTTTGCTACTTCATTTTTCATCTCTTTTAATGTGTTCTTCATCTCTAGGAGTTCTATTTGGTTCTTTTTTAGAGTTTCAATCCTCTTGGCAAAGTATTCATTTTGTTAATTTATTTTGTTTTTAATTTCTTGAAACTGTCAGTCAGAATTTTTTTGCATCTCATTGACTTATTTAGAAGTGCAATCTTGAATTCTCCGTCATTTAAATCACAGATTTCTATGTTTCTGAACTATTTTCTGGAAGTTTTTCACTTTCTAAGCTGCCTTGTCACCTTGGTTATTCCTGATGTTTGATAGATTATTTCTCTGCCTGGACATTAATGATAGTATACTCTGCTTTTTTTTTTTTTTTTAAGAAAATTTATTACATAGTGATGTCTCTTCAGAGGATTAATAAGAAGGGGTATGTCTTTTGATTTCCAGCAGGTGGCATCCAAGGCTTTTGAATCTCTGTTTTGAGGCTAAAAATGCCCTATCCTTTTTGGTATATATATGACTGTGCGCCTCGGTGTTCAGGTCTTTTGGTCCCAGGGCTTCACCCCCTCAAAGTGTGTGATGGACCATGGGAGTCTGAATCTCTGAAGAGGTCCTGAAGTCCTGTTACCGACCCAACTGTCAGATGCAATGTTCCACTGATTTCTTCCAACTTAGCCTGACTGAGTGGGAGTGGGATTGATTGGGAGAGGTCTGCGGTGCGTGTGGCTGTTTCCCTTCCTTTAGTGTTGTCCCCCAGGTTTCTGCGGTCTTGCTTCGATATCACCGTGCCTATTTCTGGTACCGGCTATAGTGTATATTTTAGTATTGGTTGCACAAATTTTCCTGGGGATTGGTGTTGTTAGTTCTGGGAGGAAATGGGGGAGGAGGGTGTGCTGTTGGTTGATGGGACATGGACACGTTCTGTGACTCAGTCTTCTACTTGGCAATGGTGGTTGCTAAGCCACAGCTGTCACCCCTCTGTACTCAGTCTCTGCCCTGCTCTTTGCCCTGATCCCTGGGTTCTGCTATGTTGAATATTCTGATCACTCAGGCAACACTGTTCCATGTTTCAAAGGGCAAGACCCAGCAGTGAATTGTCTCCTCCCATTCCTACTGCATAGAGCTCTTGTTTCATGATGCATCTCCTTTGTTTTACTCTCCTAATCTTCCTTCTGATCTTGCATGAATTGCCTACCTTTGGATGCTCTGATGTGTAGTTCTCTTAAATCTGCTTGTGTCCAGGTTGGGTGTTATTCGTTGAGTTGTAGATGTTCAGCTTGTTGTTATTTTAAGGGTAGAAATTAGGGGATATTCCTTATTTCACCATGCTTCTGACCTCACTCTCCTCAATCTTCTTACATTTATCCCTGTCCACTGCTGAAATGCCAGGATAAGAATAGGTCCAGCATAATTGCTTTTTACCAATTATTTCCTGATACATAACTCACATTCTGTTTCATCCAAACCAACACCTCCCATTGATTTCATCAAAACATTTTTTGTTGGACATTGATAATCTCCATACTGTAGCAATAAAGAATACAAAATAAGTTGGACAAGAGAAGGGCAGGGGGCTGAAATAATTGTCCAGGACTTGTTTCAGATTCTGGATCTAGAAGTTGTTTACAATATTAGTGGAGTGGATTCCTATGAAATTCAGAAGTTTATCAAATAAGATTTAAAAAGTTTATGCTCCTTCTCTCATTAACTGTTATAGTTACCCTTATGGATATTCCATTGCCAATACTTTCAACACGTTTTAGCTACATTGTGATATTTAAATCATAGAGCAATTTTGGTCAATTTATTCCTAAATTTATTCCCTGCCCTTCCTGGCAAAAAAAAAAAAAAAAAAAAGAAAAATAACTTCTTTTTTCCAAGGCTGTGATTCATCTTCTTCTCCTACTTTTAATTTCTTCCTCTCTTCTAAATTATCTTCATTAGTCCACACTGTGCCCAAGATTTCTTTTCTTAACAAAGCATTACAAAAACTCTACTTCCAACTTCCACTCTCAATTTGACTTAAGGATTAGTTACCTGGAAGTAGCAGAAATCTACTAAAAATCATGTTTAACTACAAAGGAGATTTGTTGAAAAATGAGTTGTCTTAAGAAACCAAAAGAGAGTGCATGTGAATGTTGGGGAAACGGTATATTTGTAAGGCAGCTAGCGTCTCTCCCACATGTACACATGTATACATATGCACACACACATGAATATATATACATGCAAATAGAATTATACTCTATGTATTTTTCTGTGACTTGGTTAGTCAACCTCATGATTGATCATAGAAAAATTTCAATAAACTACATACTATTCCATAGCTAAAATGTACAATAATTTAGTTAATAATTTCCCCATTGATGGACATTTATATTATTTTTAATATTTTAAATCTATTATACATATAACCGCAATAATTTGAACTACATCTTCATGTACATGTACAAGTTTCTTTGCGAAATATAATCCCAGAAGTCATATTCCTTGATCTAAGGTAAGCATAAGGATTTTAATTGATATTGTCAAACTGCTATTTTAAAAGAATTTATAAGTTTATACTCGCAATAATCTTCTTTGAGAAAACAAAATTCTCATCGGGGTGAATATTATCAATCCTTTTAAAATGTTGCCAATGTAATGAAAGAAAAATCAGTAACTTTCTGATGCTCCGTTTTCGTTTTTTCAATTTAATTTTAATTTTAATTTTGTCTCTCTCTGTTTTGACATTTTTAACTATTTTAAAAATAAATGTGTATTTTTAAATTAAAGTTGGCATACATTATTATATTAGTTTCAGGTGTATAACATAGTGATTTGAAATTTATATAACTTATGAAGTGATCACCTCCAAAATCTAGTACCCATCTGATACCACATATATTTATTATAATATCATCGACTATATTCCTTATGCTATACTTTGCATTCCCATGATTATTTTATAACTACTAATTTGTACTTCTTAATCCCTTTTCCTTTTTCTCTCATCCTCCCAATTCCTCCTTCAATCTAGCAATCATCAATCATCTGTATCTATGAGTTTGTTTCTGTTTTGTTGTTCATTTTGTTCTTTAGATTTCACTTGTACATGAAACCATATGGCATTTCTCTTTGTCTGTCTTACTTCACTCAGCACAATACCCTCTAGGTCCATCTGTGTTGTTGCAGATGGCAAATTTCATTCTATTTTATGACCGAGTAATATTCCATTGTGTGTGTGCGTGCGCGCGTGTGTGTATGTATGTATATATATATATATATATGTTTATATATATACATACACACACATGTATATATAACCTCTTCTTTATTTATTCGTTCATTAATGAACACTCAGCTTGCTTTCATATATTAGCTATCATGAATAATGCGGCAATGAATGTATGAATTCACGTGTCCCTTTGAAATAGTGTTTTAGGTTTCTTCAGATAAATACCCAGAAGTGAGATTATTAGGTCCTTCTTTGTCTCGTTTTAGCCTTTGTTTTAAAGTTTATTTTTTCTGGTATAAGTATTGCTATCCCAGCTTTTATTTAATTGCTTGTTTCCATTTTCATGAAATGGCTCGTTTTAACTCTTTAACTTTCAGTCTGTGTGTCTTTCTATCTGAAGTGAGTCTTTTTCAGGTGGTATATATAAGAGATTTTTTTCTTATCCATTCAGCAACCCTATGTCTTTTGATTGAAGCATTTACTACATTTATATTTAAAGTAATTGTTGATAGCTATGTAGTTAATGCCATTTTATTATTCATATCTTTTATTTCTTCTTCCACTTCTGCTTCCGCTTCCTCATCTCCTTTCACTTCCGCTTCCTCTTCTTCTCCCTCCTTGTCCTCCTCCTCCTCCTTCAATATAACATTTTCTGGCTTGAGAGTGATGAACTCCTTTAGATTTTTCTTGTCTGGGAAGCTCTTTATTTGTCCTATGTTTCTAAATAATAGCTTTGCTGGGTAAAGTAATCTTGATTGTAGGTCCTCGCTTTTCATCATTTTGAATATTTTGTGTTGATTCCTTCTGGCTTGCTAAGTTTCCGTTGAGAAATCAGTTGATAGTCTTATGAGAGCTCCCTTGTAAGCAAATAACTGCTTCCCTCTTGCTACTTTTAATATTGTCTCTTTGTATTTAACTTCTGGCTTTTTAATGATGATATGTCTTGGTGTGCATCTCTATGGTTCAACTTATTTGGGACGCTCTGTGCTTCTCAGGCTTGTATGTCTATTTCCTTCACCAGGTTAGGAAAATTAAATTTTTATTTTCTTGATTACTAGTGATTTTAAATAAAATTTATATGTTTATTGGTACATTTTTATTTCTAATGGGTTATTTTTCTTTTTTTTTTTACTTATAAGGCTTTCACATATTATGTACATTACTCAGTGACTAATAAACATATTGCCAATTTCTTTGTCCATTATTTTACCATATATAAATTTATTTATTTTTTTTATGTAATCAAATTTGTTCATTTACTTTCTTATGGATCCTGGGTTCTATATCATAGTTTCAAAATCTTTCTTCACCCTGAAGTTAAAAAGCAAAATGAGTTTTTTTTCTGATATGATTATGGTTTTGTCTTTTTCATTTAAATCTTCAGTCCATCTGGAATTTACTTTGGTGTAAGGTATGAGAGGTAGTGTAACTTTACTTTTATTTTAAATAGATAGTCAGATTTGCAGACAAATTTTATCCACTAGTCTAACTAATTTTTAATTAATTTTTAAATAGATTTTATTTTTAGAACAGTTTTAGATTCACAGCAAGATTGAACAGAAAGTAGATTTTATTTTTAGAACAGTTTTAGATTCACAGCAAGATTGCACAGAAAGTTCCCATATACCCCCATCCACCCAACAAAGTGGTGCATTTGTTACACTCAATGAACATGCATTGAGACATCATTACCACCCAAAGCCCATAGTTTACATGAGGGTTTACTATTGAAGTTGGACAGTCCATGGGTTTTGACAAATGTATAATGACACGTATTAGTATAGTATCATACAGAATAATTTCACTGCCCTAAAAATCCTCTGTACTCACATATTTATCCATGCTCCCCCCCCAACCCTGACAATCATTGATCTTTTTACTGTCAGTCTTTTTGACATTTTAAGAATGTGAGAGAGTTGGAATCATACAGTATGTGGCCTTTTCAGACTGGCTACTTTCATTTAGTAATATTTGTTTAAGTTCCTACTATGTCTTTTCATGTCTTGATAGCTCGTTCCTTTTCTCTTTTTTTTTTTTTTCTTTTCTGGCTTTAGTGAAATATAACAGACAATTAGTTGCTCATATTTACATTGTACAATTCAATGAGTTTTTTTTTTTCAATTATACTTGGCATACAATAACATATTAGTTTCAGTTGTACAGCATAATGATTAGAGATCTATATAACTCACAAAGTGATCACCTCACTAAATCTAGTACCCCTCATCTTCCTTACAAATGTATTACAACATTGTTAACTATTTTTCTTATGTTACACTTTATATCTCCATGTCTACTTTATAACTATCCATTTGTACTTCTTAATCCCTTTGCCCTTTTTCACCATCCACCCAAACTCCTCCCATCTAGTAACCTTCAAAATGTGCTCTGTATCTATGGGTTTCTTTCCATTGTCGTTGTTGTTGTTGTTGTTATTGTTGATTTTGTTCCTCAAATTCCACATGTATGAGAAATTATGAGATATTTTTCTTTCTCTAACTGACTTCGTTCAGTGCAATACCCTCTAGGTCCACCAAGGCATTATATTTTTTCATCACCTTCCTTTTAGTCTGTTTGTGTCTTTTAATCTGAAGTGAGTCTCTTGTAGGCAGCATATGTAGGAGTCTTGTTTTCTTATCTATTCAGCAAACCTATGCTTTAGTTGGAACACTTCATTATTTTCCATTTGAGGTACTTGTTGATTAGAATGGAATTACTACCATTCTTTATTCATGTTTTAGATACATGTTTTTTTTGTTGTTTTTTGTTTGTTTGTTTTTTCTTCTTAAAGAAGTTCCTTCAATATTTCCTGTAATACTGGCTTGGTGTTGATAAATTCCTCTAGTTTTTTTTTTTTTTTTTTTTGTCTGGGAAGCTCTTTATCTGTCCTTCGACTCCAAATGATAGTTTTGCTAGATAAAGTATTCTTGGATGTAGATCCTGGGTTTTTATCATGTCCTTCTGTCTTGCACAGTTTCTTTTGAGAATCAGCTGCCAGTCTTATGGGTGCTTCCTTGTAGGTAACTAACTGCTTTTCTCTTGATGCTTTTAAGATTTTCTCTTTGTATTTAACCTTTGGCATTTTAATGATGAGGAGTCCTGGTGTGGACCTCTTTGGGTTCATCTTGTTTGGGACTCTCTGAGCTTCCTGGGGTTGTATGTCTATTTCTTTTACCAGGTGAGGGAAGTTTTCCATCATTATTTCTTTAAATATGTGTTCGACTTCTTGTTCTCCCTCTTCTCCTTCAAGTACTCCTATGACAAAGATATTTACATTTAATTTTGTCCCATACATTCCTGAAATTATTATTATAGTCTTGGCTTCTTTTTTCTTGCTGTTCTGATTGGGCGTGCTTGGCTTCCTCATTACCTTTATTGGTGGTTTGATTCTCTTCTTACCCACTCTATTGATTTCCTCTAATATACTCTTCATCTCAGATAATGTATTCTTTATTTCTGACTAGTTCTCTTTTATATTTCCATTTTCATTTTTATGTTCTTTTTATCTCTTTGTTAAAGTTCTCACTGAGTTCATCTATATTTCTTGTAAGTTCATTGAGCATCTTTATCACCAGTGTTTTGAACTCTGCATCTGTGAGATTGCTTGATTTCATTTTTCCTGGATCTCTGTTCTATTCTTTCATATAATTTCTGCTTCCTTGTCTTCCCATTTTGGTTGACTTTCTGTGTCTGTTTCAATGTACTAAGCAAAGCTCCTAAGTCTCCTGGTCTTCTAAGTGTTGCTTTGTGTGGTAGGTGTCTAAAGGCACAGTCCTGAGAAGTGTTCAGTTACAAGCCAAGTTTAGCTTTAGCATGTGCCCCTCTGGAGCTACCTGTTAAGATGCAGCAAGCAATTCATAGATGCTGTGCTCATAGTTGCCTCAAGATGCCACACCAGAAACCAAGGCTAGATGCTAAGTCTTTGAGCTGTTAAACAAGGAGCACTGGATTCACTTAGGACATAAGTGGATGTGGTTTGGACGGGGCCGTATGTTGGGGAGATAGAGTTTCAGGGAATCCTCTGAGCAGAGCGACCTCTGTTATCCATGTTGATGACATCTCAACTATGGTAGCACTGTGTCCACACACTGGGAGTTGGGAGGGCTCAAGAGAGGAACAATGGATACCACCAACACTTCTACCTGTGAGAAAGCCTTGCCTTTGGCCCTCATTTCAACTATCTCCTTGTAAGTCCCTGGTGCTCCCTGAGCAGCCTTCCCAGTGCTGGTGCTCAGAGTCAGTCACGGACATGGCTCTTTTAAGAGATGTCTGCAGCTGCCATACCTTTCTTCTCACTCAGAGGCTTGGGACCAGGCAGCTTCGCCTCTTCGCCCCCTCCTATTTCCTACTATTGAAGGGTGATATTTTATTTCTCTTCCTAGTTGTAGGGCTTCTGTTCATCTAGACCACAGGTGCCTCTGCTTGCTGTTTGTTCCATGTTGCCTTTACAACTTCGATGTGGTCACAAGAAGAGATGAACAAAACCTCTATCATCTACATCATTTTTCCTGGTCCTACAGTCATTTTTGTTAGTGGTTTCATTTTAATTCTATAATTCCAAAAAGTAGCCTATTTTCTAAGATGGAATTTCAAAGAAAATTGTCACTCTGGCTTTTTTTCCTACTCCTACTTATTGGACATATCTCTGCCATTATTAAATGATTCAGAATTTTAAAAGTCATGCCTCCATAATAGATTTCAATATGTTTTAAAATATATTTAAAACATTTTTTTTGATAGAATAAGGTTATTTCCATTATTTAGAATCAATAATAAAAAGTAAAACAATCAATGGAAATTTGAAAGTGTAGTCTCCGGAAAACAGGTGTCTTAAAAAAAATGTTCAGCCATGCTTATAATTCAAGAAAAACAATAAAAATGCAATGGGATAGAAAACGTTACCTTCTAAATAGAAATGAAGTTTGATAATACTCAGCTTTCATCAGTAAGTAAAGAAAGAAGCACTTTTGTACTCTGTTACTAGGAGTCAAAATTGTTGTAATCTTCCAAGCATAATTTTACAATATCAATCAAAATGTAAAATGAGTGTGACTTTTAACCATCAATAAGAAATCTTCATACACTGCTGAAGGGAATGTAAATTCGTACAGCCACTATGGAAAACAGTATGGAGATTCCTCAAAGTACTAAGAATCGAATTGCCATAGTCCAGCAATCCCTTTTCTGGGTATTTACCCCCCCAAAACTGAAAACTTTATCCGAAAAGATATATACATCCCGATATTAATAGCGGCATTGTTCGCAGTGGCCAAGACATGAAAACAACTGAAGTTCCCTTTAACTCATGATTGGATAAAGACTGCGAAGTACTTATATACATGGAATATTACTCAGCCATAAGAAAAAAATGAAACACTGCCATTTGCGACAACATGGATGGATCTTGAAATTATCTTGTTAAGTTAAATAAGTCAGGCAGAAAAAAATTGAGAACCATATGATTTCATTTATGTGTGATATAAAACTAAAAGTAACAAACAAACATGATGAACAGACAGAGACTCGTGGACAGGGACAGTGGATTAGTGGTTATCAGAGGGAAAGGATGGGGAGGAAGATTGGGATAAAGGGAGTCAAATATATGGTGACAGAAGGAAATTTAACTTTGGGTGGTGAACATACAATGCAATATACATATGACATATTATTGAATCGTGCACTTGAAACATATTTGATTTTATTAACCAATGCCATCCCAACAATTTTAATTAGAAAAAGAAAATAAATTAAAAAATATAGGGTTGCTAAAAAATTATGATACTATACAAGGTCACTACCTAAAATATATTTTTTTACAAGGGGTTACAATAAAATGTTTGAAATCTGCTATTCTGGATCATGGTGAATTCAACAATGTGCTCTGCTCCTTCATGAGGAATCTCTCTGCACAGCTAGCCAACTTTTCAAAGGTTACTGACAACTCATCGTTAAGTCATACAATGTACTCCTTTCAAATTGAAATACAATGCAAAATAACTAACACATAGGGAGACTAAATGCATGTTCATTGAATGAAAATGAATGAATGCCCAATTGGGATATTAATCCCTTATCGGATGTATCATTAGCGAATATCTTCTCCCAAACAGTTGGTTGTATTTTTGTCTTGTTGATGGTTTCCTTTGCTATACAAAAACTTTTTTAATTTGATGTAGTCCTATTTATTTTTAATTTGTTTCCCTTGTCCGAGGAGATATATCTGAAAAGAAATTTCTGTTAGCAATATTAGAGAGTATTGCGTATGTTTTCTTCTAGAAGTTTTGTGGTTTTGGGTCTTACACTTAAGTCTTTAATCCACTTGAGTCTATTCTTGTATACTGTGTAAGAATGAGGTCCAGTTTCTTTCTTTCTTTCTTTCTTTCTTTGCATGTATCTGTCTCATTTTCCCAAGACTATTTATTGAAGAGACTGTCTTTACCCCATTGTATATTCTTACCTCCTTTTTCATATATTAAGTGAGCGTATAGGTGTGGATTTATTTCTGGACCCTCTATTCTGCTCCATTGATCAATGCATCTGTTTTTATGCCAGTACCATGCTGTTTTGATTACTGTAGCCTTGTAGCATAGTTTGATATCAGGTAGTGTGATACCTCTAACTTTATTCTTCTTTCTCGAGATTCCTGTGGTTTTTCGGGGGTTTTTATGGCTCCATATAAATTTTATGATTACTTGTTCTAGCTCTCTGAAAACTGTCATTGATATTTTGATAACGATTGCATTAAATCTATAGATTACTTTGGATAGTATGGCCATTTTAATGATGTTGATTCTTCCTAGCCATGAACACGGTATATGCTTCCATTTATTTGTACCTTCTTCAATTTCTTTTTTCAATGACATAATTTTCCAAAAACAGGTCTTCTACCTTCTTGGTTAATTTGATTCCCAGGTATTTTATAGTTTTTGATGCAATTGTAAATGAGATTGTTTTCTTAATTTCTCTTTCCGAAAGTTCATCACTGACTTCTGAATATTTATTTTGTAACTTGCTGCTTTGCTGAATTCATTCATCAGTTCTAACAGTTTTTGGTAGAATCTTTAGGGTTCTCTATAGATAGTATCATGTAATTGGCAAATAAAAGGAAGAGTTTTACTTCTTCCTTTCCAATTTGGATGCCTTTTATTTCTCTTTCTTGTCTTATTGCTGTGGCTAAGACTTCCAATACAATGTTGAAGAAGAGTGGTGAAAGTGAGCTTAAATTTGTTCTTAAAAGTGACAATTTATACCATGAAATAAATATCAAATACACTTTCAGTCCATAGTACCCCACTATACAGCTGCTTCTGTTAATCCCCTTGGAGCTAGTAGAATTTTTTTACTCTTATATTTCTAGCATGAGCACATTCTTTCTTTTAATACTCTTCTGGCACCCTACTCTCTCTATAACACAAATATGTACCCTTGATCATTTTATATTTCCTGAAAGTTTTCTTCAGCCTCTTTATGTCTTTTTTCAGGGGCAGTGACTAAATGGGCCAAATAAATGTGAATACAGTAGGGTTTAATAGAGTTAAGAATAATGTTTCCATTTTGTTTTTCAGCATCCTTTCTGATGCTTCCTAGCATTTCACTGACCTTTTTGAACTTACACAGTAAGCTTTACTTTTGAAGGACCAACAAAGCTACCACAGCAAAATGTCTTGTTCTCATCTAAATTTCCCCTGACTTATCTAGATCCAGTTTTGGTAAAACATATCAAAATCTTTCAACACATTCCTCTGATCCAGGGATGGAATGGTAAGAGTTATACTCTGTAGGAATTTAAAAGACAGGGAAAAATCACCATCCAACTTTAATTGAGGATTTTTCACATCATAGAACTGGATGAATGTCACATAATAATTTTGCCAGCTGAGAAGACAGCATCAGACTTAAAGTTTGTTAGTCAAAAGTAATTATTATCCAGATATATGTCTATGTTACATATAAGTAATATATAAAATATATATATATATATATATAAACTTAAGAATTAAATACAATCAGATCTTTGATAAGTATAGTTAAATCCTACTATCTTTTATTTAGATTTCATAATTATACAAAACCTTATTTGATATTCTAGACCACAGCTCTTATTCTATATAGTTGGGAGTCTCCAAACACTTTTTACGTTCACTCTTCAATACAGTAATTGTATTAGTTTTCTTTTGCTATATAACAATCACAAACATAGTGGCTTAAAACATATTTTATTTTCTATAGGTTTTGTCAATTTCCATGGGCCAGGCGTCCAGACATGGCTCAGGTGCTCTTACGCAAGGCTGCAATCAAGGTGTTGACTAGGGTCAGTTTTCATCTGGAGACTCAAATAGGGGTAAATCCACTCTCAAGCTCACTTAGATCACTGGCAGAATTCATTTCCTTGTGATTATTGTATTAAACATTCTGGCTTCTTGCTAGCCATCAGCCAGAGTCACTCTTAGAGGCTACACGGTCCTCCCTATAGTCTGTTGTACAATGTGGAAGCTTGCATCTTCAAAGTTGGCAAGGGAGAAAATTAGTCAGCTAGCAAGACAAAATCTTATATAACATAATGTAATCATAGGAGTGACATCTTATCACATTTACCATATCCTATTGTTTAGAAGCAAGTCGCCAGTTCTGACCAAATTCAAGAAGAAGGAATTATATAAAGACATGAACACCAGGAGGTGAAGGTCATGGGAACCACATTAAAGTCCATCTGCCACAATAATATGTAAAAGGTATAAATTATAACAATATGTGGTTTATGGCCAAAATGCAAAGTTGGTTTAGTATTTGAAAATAAATCCAATATAATTCATCTTATGAGAAAAATCTGACAATCGTCTAAATATATGTCAAAACATCTGATAAAATTCACCATCTATTAATGAATTTAAATAAAGAAAAAAATAACTCTTAGCAAGCTAAGAATAGAAGGGAACTTTAATCTTAAAAAAATCTACAAAACTAGCAAACAAAAGAGAAACTACAAGTATGAAGTCAATGGCAAAATATTAAAAGGCTTTTTCCTGAGATAAAGACAAGAATGACTATTATCACTACTTCATTTTAACATTTTATTGCTAATCTGTTGCTGCATAAAAATGCCATAAAACTTAGCCACTTAAACCAACAAATATTATCTCACTGTTTCTGTCGGTCAAGAATCTGAGAACGTCTTAAGTTGGGTGGTTCTGGCTGAGTAGCTCTCACAAGATTGCAGTTGAGCTATCAGTAGGGGCTGCTATTGTCTGAAGTTTCAACTTGGACTAGAGGTTCCATTGCCAAACTTACATCCATGGTTCTTGGCAGGCCTGTTTCTTGCCAAGTGTACCTGAATTACCTCAGGGCATAAATAGCAGGTGCCTTTCCCTGAATAAGTGATCCAAGAGAGAGGGTTGAAGATGGAAATTTCAGACTTCTATAAACTAATCTCAGAAGTGACATGTAATTAGTTATGCTGTATCTATTGGTCATACAGACTCACTCGGATACCAAGTACAAGGGTTAATACATGAGTGTGAAGACCAGACAGAGGGAAACCACTGGGGACCATCTTAGAGGCTGGCTACCACAAACACTTTTCTGGAGTTCTAGCCAGTGTAATGGGACATGATAAAAAAATAAAAGTTATAAAAACTATGTTATGATGATACAGTCAAAACAATATTGCCTCTAGTAGGATAGATTTCTGCAAAAAGCATGAGAGAACTTTTTGACAATGACGGAAATGTTCTAGACCTTAATTCAGGTGTTGGTTAGCCAGGTGTATACATTTGTCAAACTTATCAACGTGTACAACTAAGGTATATATATTTCACTCTTTGTAAATCATATTACAATAAAATAAAGTTTTAAAAGGTATAGAGATTCACCTAGTTTGCAAATTAAAGTTACATTTACCCTTAAAATGAATTATGTAAGCTTACCTCTTTTCCCAATTTACAAAATAATTTGTATACAAAGTATTTATCTGTTTCTTAGGAAATGCTAAAACTTGATATAAAACCACCTTGACATGGAATTTGTTAGAGAAGGAAATATTTAACTACCAATTAAATTCCATCAACATTTCTTGATTTATTCCAATTATATGAAGTGTCTATTTTTTATCAGGCAATTTTGGCGATTTGATATAATTCGTTATATCTAAAATTTCAATATTAGTTTGTTTTAATATGCTCATGAGTTAAAACATCTCTACAGTACATAGTCAATTTGATTCCTTTTTTTGCTATAAATGTCTTGAATTTGTGAAATCTTTATTTTTTAAGTCTTGTAAGATAATTGCATATTCCATTATTTTTCTTTTGTTAATTTTATTGTTTTTTTTTAATTTTTATATTACTAATTTCTGCACTTAATATTTTTTTCCCCTTTATTTTCTTTGGATTTACTCTCATTTATTCCTACCTTCAAGTTAAATATATACCTTTTCTTTTAATAATATTTTGCTTGTAATAAATAGATTTGGTGCTAAATATTTTTCTCTAATGAATATTCATTCCATTCCACATTAATATATTTTTATTTCCATTTAATTTCACATTAACTTTAATATTTATTTCTTAATTTTTAAATTTTTATTTTTTTCATTAAATTTATTGTAGTGATATTGTTTAATAAAATTATACAGGTTTCAAGTATACCATTCAATAATGTGTCATATATATTACATTGTGTGCTCACCACCAAAAGTTAATTTCCTTCTGTTGATAAATTATATTGTAATAATTCAGTTTGAAATACTTAATATTCACTGTGATTTCCTTTCTTATTAAATATATTGGGGTGGCATTGGTCAATAAAATTATATAGGTATCAAGTGTATAATTCAATCATATATCACCTGTATATTGCATTGGATATTCACCACCCAAAGTGAAATCACCTTCCATCACCATATACATGATCTTATTTACCCTTATATTTTACCACCTTCCCCCCATCCTTCTGGTAACCACTAAACTTTTGTCTGTGTCAATGAGTTTTTGTTTATTTGTTTGTTTGTTTGTCTTATTCATTTGTTGCTTTCAGTTTCATATCCCACATATAAATGAAATCACATGGCTCTTAACTTTTTCTGACTTATTTCACTTAGCACGATAATCACAAGATCCATCCCTGTTGTCGCAAATGGCAGTATTTCATCTTTTCTTATGGCTGAGTAATAGTCCATTGTATATATGTACCATATATTTTTTATCTAATTATCTATCGAAGAGCATTTTGGTTGTTTCCATGTCTTGGCCACTGTGGAAAATGCTGCAATGAACATTAGAGTGCAAATATCTTTACAGATAAATGTTTTCATTTTTTTTTTCATTTTTGTTATTTTGGGGGGTAGATACCCAGAAGAGAGATTGTTGAGTCATATGGTAATTCTATTTTTAATGTTTTGAGAATCCTCCATAGTGTTTTCCAAGGTGGCTGTACCAATTTACATTCTCACCAGCAGTGTATAAGTGTTCCTTTTCCCCAAAAACCTCTCCAATACTTGTTATTACTTGTTCTGTTAATGATAGCCATTCTAACAGGTGTGAGGTGTTATCTCATTGTGGGTTTCATTTGCATTTCCTTAATAGCTAATGTAGATGAGCAACTTTTCATATGCCTGTTGGACATTTGTGTGCTTTCTTGGGAGAAGTGCCTGTTCAGGTCCTCTGTCCATTTTTCAAAAATTGTGCTTTTTATTTATTTATTTATTTATTTATTTATTTATCTATTTATTTATTTATTTATTTAGAGTTGTATGAGTTCTTTATATATTTTGGATATTAGCCCTTTATCAGAGGCGTTATTTGTAAATATCTTCTCCCATTCTATTGGTTGCATTTTTGTTTAGTTGATGGTTTCTTTTGCTTTCCAGAGCTTTTTAGTTTGATATATCCCCATTCATTTACTTTTGCTTTGACTTCCCTTGCCTTTGAGGGCAAATTCCTAAAATCCTCATTAAGACCAAAGTCCATGAGTTTACTATCTATGTTTTCTTCTACGCAATTTATTGTTTTAGGTGTTATATTTAGTTCTTTTATCCATTTTGAGTCAATTTTGTTGTACAGAGACAGATAGCAGTCTAATTCCATTCTTTGGCATATGGCTTTCCAATTTTTCCAGCACCATTTATTGAAGAGGCATTTTTTTTCTCATTTTATGACGTGCTTCCTTTGTCAAAAATTATTTGCTCATATATATGGGGGTTGAATACTGAGCTCTCAATTCTATTCCATTGCTCTGTGTGTCTGTTGTTCTGACAATAGCATGTAGTTTTGATTATTGTTGTTTTGTAGCATAGTTTGAATTCAGGCAGTGTGATATTTCCAAACTTCATCTTTTTTCTCAGGATGGCTTTGGAGATCCAAGGTCTTTTGTGCTTCCACACAAATTTAATGATTTTTGTTCTATTTCTTTAACAAAATTCCATTGGGATTTTGATGGGGATTTCATTAAATCACACCAGCATGTCTGAGCATGGGATCTGCGTAAAGGAGCTACAAGTCATCAGAACCCCAGGTGTTGAGCGGTAGACTGGGAGAAATAAAGAAGCAGACTTTTATAGCCACCACAGCTCCCTGTAGGAGGAGTGAGAGGGGAGAAAGTGAGGTGAGTTCCATGAAGAGCCCTGCCTGGTAGACCTGTGAGCTTCATACGGCCAATGGCAGTGCCTAGTCATCAGGACAGAAAGCAGAGAAGCAAGATGGCAGAAAAAATAAAAGTTGATTTTTACCAGCAGCAGTTGCAAAAGCAAGGCTGAGCTGAAGCCCCCAACCCCCAACCTAGAGGGTACCACTGCCCATATCCTCTGAAAGTGAACACCATGGATCCCAGGGGAATCTGAGCAAATGCTACCCAAATTGCTGCTAACATTGACAGGGACTGACACTGACAATAATGAGCACAATTAAACATGTATAAGAAAAAAAAAGGCATTATTAAGTCTTTATGTAAAGCAGGGATCCAAGAGGATTAGACGTCACCTACTGGAAACCAAAAGAAAAGCTCCTTCTTTGCAATAAGCTAATGAAAGACCTTTATATAATAAATCTTCTTTCTCAAAGAACACCATAAACAACCAAGGGGTTGAGATGTCTCAGAAAGAAAGATAAAAATCTCCAGAACATAAGCTTACAGACATAAAAATACGCCACTTAAATAACAGAGAATTCAGGATGGTACTTCTGAAAAAAACTCAAGGAGATCCAAAACAACTCAAATCAACAATTTCAGGAATTGAAAAAACAACAAGATGAGCAGAATGAGTTATAAAGCAAGGAAATTGAAACCTTCAAAAAGAACAGAATAGATCTTCTGGAGATGAAGAAAACACTGCAAGAGTTGAAAAATGAAATAGCAAGCTTGGGAAATAGAGTCGACCAAATGGAAGAAAGGATCAGTGATATCGAAGAAGTAATCTAGAAATAAATCAAAAGGAAGAAGAGAGAAACCAAAGGATGAAAAATAATGAAAGAGAAATGCGAGAACTAACTGATATCATCAGGAGAGGAAATATAGTAATGGGCATTCTCGAAAGTGAAGAAAAAGAGCACACACTAGAAAGTATTTTCAGACAAATAGTTGATGATAATTTCCCAAATCTAATGAATGAGCTGGAACTTGAAATTCAAGAAGTCAACAGAACACCCAATTATCTCAAGCGAAAAAGACTTTCATCAAGACACATTGTATTAAAATAATCAAAAATCAATGACAAAAACAGAATTCTCAGGGAAGTCAGAGAGGAGACGGTAACTTATAGAGGAAAATCCATTAGATTAGCGTTGGTCTTCTCAGCACAAACCTTATAAACCAGAAAAGAGTGGAACCAAATATTCAAACTATTAAGTGAAAGGAACTACCAGATACATTATACAAGAATAATGTATCTAGCTGATCTCTCCTTTAGATATGAAGGAGAAATAATGACCTTTTCAGACATACACAAATTGAAGGAAATCTCTATTATGAGACCTACGCTACAGGAAATACTGAAAGGAGTCAGCTCACCTAAAACAAAATGACCAAATAAATAAATAAATACATACATACATAACATAATAAGGAGTATGGTGACTATCAGGCACATAGAATCAGAGGAGTGCAACCTTTTCTAAGAACAGGGCATTATAAGCTTAAACAATAAGAAGAGACTTGCTATAGCAAGATAGTAATGAAATTTCAGCATACGGAGGGGCAAAATGAGATAACAATGACTGAAAAAGGCGGGAATAAAAGATCCAAAATCTCAAAGGAGAATGGAGATAAGGCACCCTCAGAAGAAAATGGATGAATGTGTGTATGTGTGTGTGTATATATATATATATATATATATATACACATCTCCTTTACATATTACTGTAGGCAACTATGCAGCAAAGGTTCAGAACAGAAGTATATAACATAAAACAAGAAGAACCAGAGAGAAAACCCACAAAAACCAACCAAAATAAAGGAAACGGAAACACAAGGACAAGGAAGCAATGGAATCACCGAGCTACCAGAAAGCAAAACATAAAATGGCTATAAGAAGACCTCACATTTCAATAATCATCCTAAATGTAAATGGCCTGAACTCACCAACAAAAAGGCACAGAGTTGCAGATTGGATCAAAAAACAAAATCCAACCATATGCTGCCTTCAGGAAACATATCTCAGTTCCAAAGACAAATATAGACTCAAAGGGAAAGTAGAAAGTGATATTTCAAGCAAATAACATTCAAACAAAAGCGGGAGTAGCAGTACTAATATCAAATGAAATAGACTTCAAAATTAAAAAAATGGTAAGGAAAGATACTGAGGGACACTTCATAATGATAAAAGGAATCATACACCAAGAAGACATAACACTTATAAATATCAATTCTCCCAATCAAGGAGCCCTAAAATATGTAATGCAATTACTAACAGAACTGAAGAGAGAAACAGACCAAAACACTATCGTAGTAGGGGACCTAAATAGCACACTGTCGGATATGGACAGATCATGCAAACAGAAAATCAATAAGGAAATAAAATCTTAAATGGCACATTAGACCAACTGGAAATAATTGATGTTTACAGAGCCTTTCATCCCAAAACAGCTGCTTATACATTTTTCTCAAGTGCACATGGAACATCCTCAAGGATAGACCACATACTGAGACACAGAGATAGCCTCAACAAATATAAGAGGGTTGAAATCATACAAACCATATTCTCTGATCATAATGCTTTGAAGCTGAAGATCAACCGAAAACGGAACAAGGAAAGAATCACAAATGCACGGAGATTAACAACATGCTACTGAAGAATAACTATCTCAGAGAAGAAATGAAAAGAGAAATCAGGAGATACATAGAAATGAATGATAATGATAGTGCAACATACCAAAACTTTTGAGACACAGAAAAAGCAGTCGTAAGAGGAAAGTACATATCATTACAGGCCTATCTCAAAAAATACGAACGAGCCCAAATAAATAACCTAACACCTCATCTTGCAAAACTAGAAAAGGAAGAACAAATGAAGCCTAAAGTCAGCAGAAGGAAAGAAATAATCAAAATTAGAGCAGAATTAAATGAAATTGAAAACAAACAAACAAACAAAAAACAATAGAAAAAATAAATGCAACAAAGAGGTGGTTCTTTGAGAAGGTTAATAAAATTGACAAACCCCTGACAAGACTCACTAAAGAAAAAAGAGAAAGAATACAAATAAACAAAATCAGGGATGAAACAGAGGAAATGATGACAGGCATTGCAGAAATACAAAGGATCATATAAGAATACTATGAAAAAGTACGTAACATCATATTTAATAACTTAGAAGAAATGGACAAATATTTAGAAAGACATGATCTTCTTAGACTGAATCAATAAGAACTGGAAAATCTAAATAGACTGATCAGCAATATGGAAATTGAAACAATCATCGAAAACCTGCCAAAAAGTAAATGTCCAGGACCAGATGGCTTCATCAGTGAATTTTACCAAACATTCAAAGATGTTATTCTTATTTTCCTCAAACTCTTACAAAGAATCAAAGAGGAGGCAATACTTTATAAGTCATTTTATGAGGCCAATATTACCCTGATACCAAAATTTGGTAAAAGTAACACAGAAAAAGAAAACTACAGACCAATATCTCTCATGAACACAGATGCAAAAATCCTAAATAAGATACCAGCCATCTGAATACTGCAACATATTAAAAAAGATTATACACCACAATCAAGTGGGCTTCATCCCAGGGGAACATGGATGGTTCAACATATGCAAATCGATTAATGTGATACACCACATAAACAAATTAAAGAAGAAAATTAATATGATCATATCAATAGATGTGGAAAAAGCCTTCCATAAGATACAGCATCCATTTCTCATCAAAACGCTTAACAAAATTGGTATAGAAGGAGAGTACCTTAATATAATAAAGGCCATATAAGACAAACCCTCAATCAACATTATACTGAATGGCGAAAAACTAAAAACCTTCCCTCTAAGGTCAGGAACAAGGCAAGGCTGTCCACTATCACTGCTGTTATTCAATATAACATTGGAGGCCCTAGTAAGAGCAATCAGGTAAGAGAAAGATATAAAAAGCATCCAAATAGGAAACAAAAAAGTCATACTGTCACTATTTGCGGATGACGTGATTCTGTATATAAAAAATCCTAAAGACTCCTCAAGAACACTACTAGAAACAATAAGCAAATACAGTAAAGTTTCTGGATACATTATCAATGTTCAAAAATCCATGGTGTTGCTAAACTCTAATAATGAATTGTTGGAAAAATAAGTTGAAAAAATAATTTCTTTTGCAATTGAAACAAAAACAATAAAATTCCTAGGAATAAATCTAACAAAAATTGTGAAAGACCTATATAATGAAAACTATAAGACTCTGTTAAAAGAAATCGAAGAAGATACAAAGAAATGGAAAGATATTCTGTCTTCATGGATTGGAAGAATCAACACAGTTAAAATGGCCTATTACCTAAAGCATTATACAGACATAATGCAATCCCCATCAACACCCATTGGCATTTTTTTAAAGAAATAGAACAAAAAGACATCAAATATGTATGGAAGCACAAACAAATCTGAATCGCCAAAGCCATCCTGAGAAAAAAGAATGAGGCTAGAGGCATCACTCTGCCTGACCTCAAATTATACTACAAAGCGACAGTAATCAAAACGTCATGATATCGGCAGAAAAACAGACACAAAGACCAGTGGAACAGAATTGAGAGTCCAGAAATAAACCCATATTTATATGGCCGAATAATTTTTGACAAAGAAGCCAAAAACATACAGTGGAGGAAGGAAAGCCTCTTCAATAAACGGTGCTGGGAAAACTGGAAAGCCACCTGCAAAAGAATGAAACTGGACTGTTGTCTTTCACCACACATGAAAATGAACTTGAAATGGATTAAGAATCTGAATATAAGACCTGAAACAATAAAATGCATAGAAGAAAACAAGAACTAATCTCAAGGACCTTGGACTTAAGAAGATTTTATGAATTTGACCTCAAAGGCAAGAGAAGTAAAAGCTATAATAAATGAATGGGACTACATCAAACTAAAAAGCTTCTGCTCAGCAAATAAATCATCAGGAAGGTAACGAGACAACCGTTCAAATAGAAAAAAATTATATTTGCAACCTACACCTCTGATAAGGGCCTAATATTCAAAATATACAGTCATATAGCTCAATAACAACAATCAAACAACTCAATAAAAATTGAGCAGATGACCTGAACAGATACTTCTCCCTAGAGGACATACAAATGACCAACACATATTTGAAAAGATGCTCAACATCACTAGCTATTAGGGAAATGCAAATCAAAACCACAATGAGATACCATCTCACACCTGTGAGAATGGCTATAATCAACAGGACAAGAAATAACAAACAAATGCTGGAGAGGATGCAGAAAAAAAGAAACCTTCGTACACGGCTGGTGAGACAGCAAAATGATACAGTCACTATGAAAAACAGTATGGAGATTCCTCAAAAAACTAAGAATTGATCTATCATATGATCCAGCAATCCCTTTACTGGTTATTTACCCCAAAGACTTGAAAACCCATATCCGAAAAGGTATTTGCACAGTGATGTTCATAGCACCATTATTCATGGTGGCCAAGACATGGAAGCAACCGAAGTGTCCTACAATAGATGAATGGATAACGAAGCGGTGGAACATATATACAGTGGAATATTACTCAGACATAAAAAGAAATGAAATACTGCCATTTGTGACAACATTGTTGGACCTCGAGATAATCATGCTAAGCGAAATAAGCCAGACAGAAAAAGTTGAAAATCACGTGATATCACTTATGTGTAGGATATAAATATAAAAGCAACAAATGAATAGGAGAAACATCAGAGACTCGTGGGCATGGACTATAGACTAGTGGTTATCAGAGAGTAGGGGGAGAAGGGAGGTGGATGTAGACTGAGTAAAGGGGGTCAAATATGTGGTGACAGAAAGAAATAAAACTATGAGAATTGAATACACAGTGTAAATATATATATATATGCCTTACTATTAAAGTGTAGAGCTGAAACATTGGATTTCATTAACCAATGTCACCACAAAAAATGAATGAATTAATTTTAAAAAATGCAATCTTGAATTCTCTGTAATTTAATCTCATATTTTCTAGTTTTTATATTTATTTTCTGGAGATTTTTTATTTTCTT
>NW_011889106.1:1571680-1585704 GCF_000151845.1 Pteropus vampyrus | reverse complement strand
TTTTTATAAATTTTATTTTATTATTAGTTTCAAGTATACAGTACATTGATTAGGCATTTATATAGCTTATAAAATGATCTTCCTAACTGCTCTTTCTCCCCTCTGGCTCTCCACCTAGCCATTAAATTAATGCTAACTGCATTCCCTATGCTGTGCTCTCCATCTCCATGACCAGCTATCAACTACTAATTTATACTTCTTTAACCATTCATCCCTTTCTCCCAGCCCGCAAACCCCCCTCCCCTCTGGCTATCACCAGATTGTCCTCTATATTTTGAGTCTGTTTTTGATTAGTTTAATTTTTTTTTTTGTTCTTTAGGTTCCACATGTAAGTGAAATCATATGATATTTATCTTTCTCTGACTTATTTCACTCAGCATAATATTTTATTTATAGTTACTTGTTTAAGGGCAGATAATTTATTTTTCAAAAATTGACTCTTCATAAATTGTTAAGAGCACTTCTGTAGTATATTGTATACTCAATTGGTATAAATATTGCATGGTGATTTAACTAAATGTATGTTCTCTACAGTTTTCTGTTGTGTTGTTTCTACTCTTTAGCTATTATGAATAGTGTTGATATCTATATTCTTGTACATATATTCTGGTGTACATGTGAAATGTTCTGGGGTAATAGCTAGGAGTGTAATTGTTGAATTTTAAGGTTTTTGCATGCCCCACTTCACTCAGTAATTCTAAAATGTTTCAAAACTTATTGTTGGTCCATATTTTTACCAATCTAATTTTTCTTTTCTTTTTTTTTGCATATTTAGTGAGTATAAAATGGTAATTAATTGTAATTTCATTTTTTATTTTCCAAGATTACTACTAAGGTTAAGAATCTCACTTATTGGCCAATAGTGTCTTCCTTTTTTGTGAAATGTCTATTCATGTCTTTTGTCTAACTCTACTGTTATATTATTATTGATTTATAGTAATTTTAAATATATTCTTGATACTAATCTGTCAGTAACATACACTGTAAATATCTAATTCCAATTTGTATATTTTGCTATCTTTTTGAGGGAGAGAAGTTTTTAATTTTGATATAGTATTATTTGTTAAAGATTTTCTTTGTATTTGTGCTTTATTTGTGTATATTATTTAAAAATTCCAAATTCTCACTGAGGTCATAAACATATTTTTTTATATTGCTTTCTCTTCTTTTTACTATATTCCTTATGCTATAATTTACATTCCTATGACTATTTTGTAACTAGCAATTTGCACTTATTAATCTCTGCTTCTTTGCCAGTCAATCCCCAAATCCTCTCCAATCTGGCAACCTTAAAAATATTCTCTGTATCTATGAGTTTATTTCTGTTTTATTTATTCATTTATTTTCATTTTTTTGAGTCCACATATAAGTGAAACAGTATGACATTTTTTTTCTCTGTCTGATTTACTCCACTCAGCACAATATCCTCTAAGTCCATCCATGAGCTGCAGATAGCAGGATTTCACTTTCTTCTATAGCTGAGTAATATTTTATTGTATATATGTACCATCTTTTCTTTATATATTCCTCCATTGATATACACTCAGGTTGCCTCCATATCTTGGCTATTGTAAATAATGTTGAAATAAACATATGGATGCACATGTCCCTTCAAAGCAGTGCTTTGGATTTCTTCAGATAAATATCCAGAAGTGGGATTATTAGGTCCTTCTTCGTCTCTTGTTATAGTATTTGTTTAAAAGTCTATTTTGTCTGGTATAAGTAATACTACCCCAGCTGTTTTTCTTATTTCCATTTTCATGAAATATCTTTTTCCATCACTTTACTTTTAGTTTGTGTCTTTCGACCTGAAGTTAGGCTCTTGTAGGCAGCATATGGAAGGGTCTTGTTTTTTTTTATCCATTCAGCCACATATGTCTTTTGATTGGAGCATCTAAATCATTTACTTTTAAAGTAATTATTGATAGATATGTAGTTATTGTTATTTTATTATTCATATTTTGTATCTTTCTAAAAAATGTTTTCTTCTTAAAATAGTCCCTTCAAAATTTCCTATAATACTGGCTTGGTGGTGATGAAGTCCTTTAGCTTTTTCTTGTCTGAGAAGCTTTTTATTTCTCTTTTGAATTTAAATGATAGTCTCGCCGAGTAGAGTCATCTTGGTTGTAAGTCCTTATTCTTCATTACTTCGAATATTTCCTGCCAATACCCTCTGGCATGCAAAGTTTCCTGTGAGAAAGCAGCTGACAGTCTGGTGGGAGTTCCCTTGTAGATAACTAACTGCTTTTTTCTTGCTGTTTTTAAGATTCTTTCTTTATCTTTCACCTTGGGCATTTTAATGGGATGTGTCTTAGTGTGGGGCATTTTAGGTTCATTTAGTTTGAGACCTTCTGTGCTTCCTGGGTTTGTATATCTATTTCTTTTGCCAGGCTAGGGAAGTTTTCTGTTATTATTTCTTGAAATAGGTTTTCAATTCCTTGCTCTCTCTGTTCTCCTTCTGGTATCCTTATGAAGCAAATGTTGGTATGCTTGATGTTGTCCCAGAGGCTCTTTAAACTATTCTCATTGTTTTGGCTTCTTTTTTTTTTTTGTTACTATTCTGATTTGGTGTCCTCCACTACCCCAACCTCTTAATTGCTGATTCGATCCTCCACTTCATCCCATCTGTTGATTTCCTTTAATGTACTCTTCATCTCAGATATTGTACTCTTCATTTTTAACAGGTTCCCTTTTATGTCTTCTATCCCCATTATCATGTTTTCTATCTCTTTATTAAAACTCTCACTGAGTTCATTTACTCTTCCCCTAAGTTCACTGAGCATCCTTATAACCAGTGTTTTAAACTCTGCATCTATTAGATTGCTTGTCTCCATTTTGTTTAGATCTTTTTTTTTCTTGCTGATGTTCTGATAGGGCGTTTTTTGTTACCTTATCTTCCAAATCACTGATTCGAACCTCTGGTTCATCTAATCTACTATCGATTCTCTATAATTTATTTTTTATTTCAGTTATTATATTCTTTATTTCCTACGGGTTCTTTTTTATGTCTTCTATACCCATTTTTATGTTTCTTATCTCTGTGTTGAAGTTCTCACTGAGATCATTGAGCATCTTTATAACCAGTGTTTTGAACTCTGCATCTGGTAGATTGCTCATCTCGATTATTTTTAGTTCTTTTCTGGAGCTTTGTTCTGTTCTTTCATTAGGGACATTTTTCTTTGTTCCCCCATTTTTGCTGCTTACTTGTGTTTGTTTCTATGTATTAGGTAGTGATGCTATGTCTTCCAGTCTTAATAGAATGGCCTTATATAGTAGGTGTGTCATGGGTCCTAGTGGCACAGTCTTCTCTGGTCACCTGATTTGGGTGACCAGATGTGTCCCTTGTGTGTTTTGTGTGTGCCTTCTTATTGTAAGTGAAATTCAGTTGCTATTTGTATGTCAACAGAAAAGATGCACCATCAGGCTAATTGTTTTTGTGGACTGAACTCAACTAAAGTGGAGCAACAGTCATGTAGGATCCAATCCTATAGGGCAGAATTTGCTTCAGCAAGGCTCTGGTAACTTCCCAGTCTGCCCTTTCTATAGGTAGTTTGTGGGGGTGGTTGGATGGTGCTCTGGTGTTGTTGGAAGCTAACTACTACGTATGTTGATTTTGGGGCATCTTGGAAGGGGCTCCCTTGTAGACTAAAGTCTGTCAATGCATGTGCCCTGCACTGGGCCACTTGATATGAGGTACAAAGTGATATGCAGATGGTTGGCATTTGTGCTGGGTTTGCAGGTTTCTGGGAGAGGCTAAGCTGCAAACCAAGACCAGCTGCTATTAGTGCCAGACTTGGGCTGTTTATCCAGATTTACGGGGCACGCCAAGGCTGATGCTCCTTATTTGGGGTTTGTGAACCTTTGTGAGATTATAGGACATACAACATGAGCCAAGACAGGCTGTTTGTATAGAAAAGTCACTGGATGCGGCTTGGGTGGGCCCACAAGTTAGGTGGTGCAAAGTTTCAGGGAATCATCATGGTGGGTTGAACAGTATTAGCTAGGTTGAAGGAGCTTCAGATATGCTGCCTGCCTGTGTCTGCACACTGAGTGGTAGGAGGGTTCAACAAAGGAATAATGGCTTCTGCCAGTTCTTTGTCTGGGAGAAAGTTGCTTCTCTAGCCCTCACCCTAAAGCCAGACATTTCAGTTCTTCTTAGTGTGTTTCTGGCTCTTTTCGAGCTACTGCTCCAGCACTGGAGTTCAGAGAGAATGAGTTCATCAGTGAATAAGTTTGTGTGCAAACCTTTTAAGAGGAAGACCTGGAACTCCAACAGACCTTTATCTCACTCAGTCACAATATGTGTTGATTTTCACAAGCAGAAATTGTGAGTCTTCTCTTCCTGGTATTGTCATTTCGGGCTAAGGAACCTGGTGTGGAACTCATACCCCTTGCTCTTCAAGGGGGACCTCCGCAGCTAAGATATCCTTCCCGATTTTTAACCCTCTCATGAAGGTGTTGGACCATTTTACTCTGCTTTTCTGTCCCTATTACCAGTCTCTATGTCACTTCTTCTGTATATACTTATTTATAGGACTTCTATTCAGCTAGATTTCAGGGGTTTCTCAATGATGATATTTCTGTAGTTTATTTAGTTGCAATTTTGATATTATACTAAGTGAAGCAAGCACAGTGTGTTCATCTTGACTGGAAGCCTTGCCTTTCTTTTTTTGACCTTTATTTAGACTAAGTTTGAGATATACAGAAAAGTTGCAAAAATAGTACAAAGTGTTTTTATTCATTTATCTAGTCTCTAATATTAACCACTTAACACTTCCATTTGTTTTATTCCCTCCCTTTCTCTCTCTTTCTGTCTCTCTCTGTCTCTCTTTGTCTCTCTCTGTCTCTCTCTGTCCGTCACTCTCTCAACATGTTGTCCCAGATGCTTCAGTGTGAGTTTCCTAAAAATATGATATATTTTTATATAAATAGTGCAATATCAAAACCAGGAAATGAACATGGTTTTGGTACTATTATCTTAACTACAGATTTCACAAATTGGCCCCAAATGCCCATTTATAATAACAATAAAAAAATAAGGATCATGTGTTGTGTCAGTTGTCTTGTCTTTTTCATCTTTAATCTGGAACAGTTCCTCAGTCTTTCTTTGTCTTTCAGATATATTACCTTGCAAATTTTTAATTGCTTTTATTTATACATTCGTCTTTAATTCACCTGAAAGTGACTTTTTGTATAGTGCAAAAAAAGGATACTGTCATTTCCCCATATATATGCAGTTAATTGTCTCAACATCACTTACTGAAGAGTTTATCTTTTCCTCAATGGCCTGCAATGCCTATCATTTCAAAAATTCAAGTTGCATAGACAAGAGTATTAGTATTTAGTCTCTCCATTCTCCTCTTTTTATTCATCCCCAAACAAATGCCATGCTATCTTATAATTGAAAATATATAATGAGACTTATAATAGGAAAGGGAAATGTGTAATTTTTTTTTCAAATACAAGAAAAGATCATTTACTTTACTATATGACATTTTTAGAATTGTCAACTCAAATTCCATGGAAAACTTTGTTGGAATATAAATTAGTACTTCATTGAATCTAATGATAAATTTGGGGAGATTTGGTATCTTTAAAATACTGAAACTTTATATCCTTTACTCTGGGTTTTGTAAATGTCTCACGAATGTTATTATTTTCTATATTAGAAGCTCACATATCTTTTGTTAGATTTATTTATAGATGCTTCGTATTTTGGTTGCCATTATAAATTGTATCCTTTATTTAATTACATTTTCTAACTGATTATTTTTTGAATCTAGAAATGCAATTAACTTTGGGTTATTTGTGCCCTAACACCTTTCATAACACTCTCATTAACTTAATTATTTGAGTATATATTAACTTGTGTTTTCTATATAACTAAATGTATCATCTGCCAATAATAAGATACTTTTCCCCTTTAAAATTTATATACATTTAATTTCTTTGTCTTCTTTTACTCTTATGGCTATTATCTCCACCACAGTGTTGAAAATATCAGTAATGGCAGGCATCCTTTGTTCTATGACATTTGCTGTAAGTCATTTTGGGAGATGCCTTTTACCAAGTTAAGAACCTTCAATAGTTCTTCTAATTTGCTAAGCACTTTTATCATAAATAGATGTTGAATTTTATCAAATGACTTTTCTACATATATTGAGATGGTTTAATATAATCAGTAAATGTGACAATTTACATTAATTACTTTATTATACTAAACTAACTTTATATTCCTGTGATAAACCCAAATTGGTCATGATACGGTACATCATTTATCCATTGCTGAAATTCATTTCCATGTAATTTTTTAAAGGTCCATTGTATCTGTGTTGGTGATTACTTTTATCTATTAATGCATGTAATAGATAAGGTATGATAAAATTTATTTTAACAAACACAGCTAGAAAGTGCAGTAGTTTAAATAAAATGTAAGTTTATTTTTCTCCCATATTGCAGTCCAGAAGTAGGTGGTCTGAGCTGATAAAGTCACTCTGTGATAGTCAAAACACAGCTTCTATCTTGGGGTCCAAAGGGATTCTCGCAATTCTTGTTATGCTACCCATATTCTAGCCAGCAAGAAGAGAGAAAGGAGAAAAGTGGGTATGTGTCTTTTTTTTTTAAGTTACTATCCAGAAGTGACAAAGATAACTCTCATTCATATCTCATTGACCAGAAATTAGTTACTGCATATAGCTACATTTAACTGCAAGGAATGGTTAAGAAATGTAATAATCTCTATCTAGGTAGTTGTGCACCCTGCGAAACCTTGGTAGTTATATTAGAATAGGAAGAAGGAAATAAAGAATTTTGGTGGACAACTAATAGTTTTGACACAATTTCCTTTCTTCTATTTTCTTTATTTGGTTTGATAGCAAAAGTATTCTAGTTTCATCAAATGAGTTAGGAACGTTTCCTTATTTTTGCTTCTCTGGAAAGTCTTGCTTAATGTGCAGTTGTCTTCGAATATTGGATAAAACTCTATTGTAAAGCCAACTAACTCTACTATTTCTTTGTAGGAAGATTTTTAAATATTGATTTCATTACTTTGTTAGAAAACTGTTAAAGATTTCTATTTCATCTTAAGTCACTTTTGGTAAGGTATATCATTTTAATATTGTATAAATTTCATCATAATTTTTAGGTCTATTGGTAGAGAGTATTTAAAATTTTCCTTTACTTTCTTTGAAATCTCTGAAATGTGTTTTCCTCATTCTTCACAATTTCTCATCTTTATTGTTTGTGACTCCTGTCTCTTGATAATCTTACAAAAGTTTTTAACTTATTGATATTTTCAAAAACCTATTTTTGATTTTGTTGATTCTTTCTCTTGAAAGTTTATTTTCTATTCCATTTAATTTTTTTATTATTATTTTCCTTTTTCTTTTTTTTTCTTTTTTCTTTTTTTTTTTTTTACTAATTACTTCCATGAAAGCTCGGCTAAATAATTTCAAGATTTCTCTTTTTTGCAGTGTAAACATGTAAGGCTTAGTGACACATAGCTACATTCCCACATATTTGGCATGAGTATTTTGACATTATTTAATTCTAAATATTTGTAATTTATAATTCCCCTTATGGTTTCCTCTTTGAATTACAAGATGCTTGCAAGTGTGTTTTATGATTGTCCAAACATAAGTAATTTCCTAGTCTTTTTGTTATTTATTTCTAATTTTATTCTACTGTGATTGGAAAAAGTGGTAAAATGATAAAAATTAGTTGTTAAGGCTAGCTGTATAGCCTACATCATGGTCAGTTTTTAAAATATTTAATGTGTTTTCTACACTCATTGTATATAATATTCTATATATGCCCAATAGATAGTTTGTTAAATGGGACATTCAAACTTTTTAAATAAAAATTAACGTGTTTGCTTACTTTTATTACTAGGCTTGAGTTTTTTCAAACTCAGATCATGAACTATTAATGGATCGTAAAATATTTTTTTTCTTTAAATGCCTCTTTATTTTTTCTTTAGTCTTTATTTTATTTTTTTTAATTACAATTAACATTCAGTGTTATTTTATATTAGTTTCTGCTGTACAGCATAGTGGTTAGACATTTATATAATTTACGAAGTTATCTCCTCGATTAATCTAGTACCCATTTGGCTCTATACATAGTTATAGCATTACTATTGACTATATTCCTTGTGCTGTACTTTCCATCCTCATGACTACTTTGTAACAACTAACTTATACTTCTTAATCCCTTCACCTTTTTGACCCAGCCCCCAAACGCCCTCCCATTTGGGAACCATCAGTTTGTTCTCTGTATCTATGAGTCTGTTTCAGTTTTGTTTATTTGTTTATTTTGTGGTGTGAGGCCAGCTCATTTAACATCTCCACCCCTCCTACCAGTCTCTATGTAACTTTTTGTCTTTGTTATCTAGCAATTACTAAGAATGGTTTATTATTTTTTCCTTATATTCTTATCAATATTTACTATATATTTCATCTTCTAGTGAAATTAGCTATATGTATAGCAAATATATATATACATACACATATTTAACATATTTAACTTTGAACTGGTTACTTTTTTTTTATAGACCTTTATAAGTGGGAATTTTCTGAGAACTATATTCAAGTCGAATTCCCTCAACTAAAATTAACATTTTCTTCTTCCAGTCTCTCGAGAACACCACAAATTCAGAACCACAGAAACACATTGGTATCATTAATTTACATTGCAAACTTGTAAGACGATCAGCTTATGGATACGAATTCATAGGGAAGATTTTTTTTTGTTTATTTTCTATAAAACGAAATGGTTGAAACAAATAAGTGTTCTTGCTGTGACTTTTACTGAAGTAAGGTTTATTTTTTATAAAAATTTACCCTGAGTTGTAGCCCTTTGGTGACTTAAATTAATGAGCATATTGCTAATTAGGTTTCCCACTTTGTTCTGGACCTAAGAATAAAAATCTTGCCAGCTATACTCCACACAACCATTGAAGTGGGAGCTCAAACTCTCCAGGGTTTCACGGAAACTCTCAGTATGAAAATCTGCTTTTGGTTCTGGTGTTCCAAGATTCACATTTTACTTAATTTTTTGAGATTTGTGCATTTTTTATTTTCACGGCAGCTCAATGATGTATGCATTATATTTATATATAACATATGTAAATATGTATGTTTTTATATATTATATTATATATAATGTTATATATAATATTTTACACCATGAATATTAATCTTCTGAAATTTTATAATTTAACGTGTTAAAATTTTAGTTTCAATAAAGTAAAAAATGTACTTTTTATTCTAACCATATAAATTTGTCATTTCTAAAATTTTTGATATTTTTTATCTTTACTTTTAATTTATATATGTCTGTTTTTGCTTAAAAATCTTGTTCTTGCTTGATCCTTTTTTAAGACATTTTTAAGTGGTGACTGTATTCATCTTTTTTTAACAACAACCTTATTAAGATAAAATTCATATATTATAAAATTAACCATTTAAAAGTGTAAAATTCAGTGGTATTTCACATATTGACAGAATCATGTAACCACTACCACTATTTTACTTTACAATATTTTTATCACTCGAAAAATAAACCTTGTACCCATTAGCAGTCATTCTTCATTACCCCTCACCCCAGCTCCTGGCAACAACTAATTTGCTTTCTGTTTCTATGAATTTGCTACTCTGGACATTTCATATAAATAGAATTGTACAATATGTATCTTTTTATGTCTGGCTTATTTTGGCTAGCATATGTTGTGGTACAAATCAGTACTTCATTTTTTATTGCATAGTACTATTTCATTGCATGGATATACCACATTGTGTTTACTCATTCATTAATTGATGCACATTTACGGCTATTGGGAATAGTGTTGCTATGATAATTCTTATACATATATTTGCGTCAAAGAATGTTCCCAATTTCCTTGAGTATATAGTTAGAACTGAAGTTGCTCAGTTTTATGCTAATTTTATGTTTAACATTTTTGAGAAATCATCAAACTTTTCCACAACAGATATAGCATCTTACATTCCACCAGCAATGTATGAGGGTTCTAATTTTTCCCCATGCTTGTCAACACGTGTATTATTTATTATAACCATTCTAGTGGTTTTATGGTTCATGGAACTGGTTATTCAATTTTTAAACATGGATAACTTTTTAATTATTTAATAATAATTTATCTATCATTACTTTGTATTGGAGTAGTAGAATGTGAGCCTTCAAATAAACTCACAAGTCCATCTTGATTGAATATCTCCTTCATGATATATAGGTAAATAAAAACAATTATTTACAGATATGATATGATCTTACTTTCATAATATTATACACACAAACTCATACACTTACATATGAGTATATGTTATCCAATTTCAGTTTGTCCTTTCCTGAACCCCAATATATTCTTTCAACTGTCTCTAAAATGATCTTGTAAAAATTATACATTCGATAAATATTACTGAAATAGACTTCCTGAAGCTATCTGCACCATTTCCATAAACCCTAATATAGGACTCCCAGAGTTTTTTATTTTTTTTTCTAGTCAACTTGGAATACAACGTCTGATGTTTTTCTAGAGCACTTACTCTTCAACTAGGTAGTATGTCTTTGATTTAGACCGGTAAACTGGTTGCACTGAAATTTCCACTTTTCAAACTGATCTCTGCATAATCGTCTACTATTTCACTGTTTATGGTACTTCAGTTCTACAGTGCCTGAGTGTCCACTTTATGTTTTGGCATTCTATTTCCAGCATACAATTGCAGAGAGGCTTCTTAGATTGTCAAGAAACAATTGGAGCTACTACTTATATATTTATTTCTCTATGATTTAAGGACACCAGAAATGTTTGGTGTAGCCATTAGACAAAGAGAACAGCACATATTTTGTCTTACTTTCTGGTGCTGTGCATTTTGCCTGTGCTCTGACTTGAAGTTTCTTTTACCTGTAAGGTTTATTTTTCTTATGACTATCATTTTTAACAAGCATATTTTTTCTGCCAGTGTGCCATTTGGGTTCTTATAATCATATTAATTTCAATTATGATTTAAAACATTACAACATTAGCTCATATTATGAAACTTCCTCTTACTTTGTTTACTGCTCCACTGGTATGTTGTCATTTTGAAATCATTGGCTACTTCCACAGTAGATACAAATTAAAATCTTCACAAAAAAAAAAATAACTGCAGACTAATGTTGCTATTGAATTACGTTAATGCACAAAGCCCCTGATAAACCATTTGGACAATTTAATCAGATAGTCACCTAATAGCAAAGGAATCAGCATAATCTTCCTTTGTAATCAGTTAATATATTTCACCTGAAAATTTTTGATTAAAAACCTTACTTCACAAGACCTTCTTTCTCTTTAGTATCTGAAATTCAGAGGGTATTAAATTATCAGTGGAAACTCTATAGCCAACAGGGCTAAAATCAGTTAAAATATCAAGCCATAATACTTTATATTGACCTTCTGTTAATTCATTACCATATTTTACATATGCTACTATAACCAGTAGAGTGTTAGTTGAAACACATCAATAATTATACAATCATAGAATATGAATTATAAATGGAAATTCCAGGATCCTATGAATAATATAGTATAGTCTGGTAAAAATCCATTTTCAAATGTTTTAGTTTAGACTCTGATGTTCTGAGGAGGTCAATATAAAGTTGACTTATGACTCTGTCAAGATCTTGTAAATAGAGTTAAATTACAGTGTGCTAGCTTGGAAAATTATGGAATATTTGCAACACAGACTGATGAGAAGATAATATTCAAATAATAAAACTAAACATAGTGCTCTTTTTATTCTGTTAACTCTTCATGTTAGTCACCTGCATTTACCTTATTTCAATTATCACAGATCCAGTAATAACTCTTCAGCCTATCACTTTTAAATTGCCTCTCTCTCCATGCAAGTTATTATTGTTTTTAATTTTTTTTTTCTGTTACCTCACAATATATACCATTGTTCACCTGTTTGGTGATCTGAATTTTACTGATACCTTAATTTCTCATTATTCAAACTCTGATCTCTTTTTGAAAAATAGTTTATATATAATACAGCTCTTATTACTTCTATTAATATTTTCTTTTTTTTCTGCACTCTGTGGAGGAGAGACTATTCCAGGAAGTGATTGCTACTGGAGTCATGAGCTAGATCACCACCAGAACAAAGATTGCTTCAGGTAAATCCCCTAAGAGACTGTCTGATTGACCCTTCCCTTATACCCCACAGTGTGCTGGATCCTAGAACAATTCTTTGCCCTATTCTCAGACAATCATGTAAGATATTTCTTCTTATCTGGGGCAGGTTACCTACCAGTACCCCTATCCATCCTGCCTTATTCTATATAATTCTTTTGCACCTGCTACATGGCACAGATGACACCCACATCACTTTTCCATCACCCAAGACACACATTCTATGTAAATTCCCTTAATAAAATATTTTTGTAATGCTGCATTTGTCAGCTTCTTTCTTTGGTCTCTTGGCCCCTGGAAGTTATATGAACTGATTCAAGATTTAGTTCATCCATGTTAATTCATATTCTTCATCAATACTTTTATTTAAATTATATTGTTTCTTTTACAAAGAAAGGTTTATAATTTATTACTCATCTGTGTTTCTAATTTGAAGATTTCTAATTGAGAGCATAAACTCTAGAACTAAGTTTGAATCATAACCTCGTTATTTAGTATTTTTGTTGTTCTTTTTTTTTTTTTTTACCTGAGCAAGTTACTCTGTACTTCTTCAATTCTAAAATGTGGATAATGAGGGTAGTATTTGTGCAAACATCAGAGGTGTTATAATTCTTAAATAGATTTATATTTATATGGCATTTGAAAGGCTAATTTTATGTTAAGTATTATATAAGTATTATTACTATTAACAATAATATTTTCTGTTTAATTATTAATGTTTTACATGTGTATGTAGAAAATGTTGATATAGGATGGATATTAACTTTTATTATTGGATATAATCAGTTTCATTCAGGGCATTGTTTTTTTGTTTTGTTTTGTTCTGTTTTGTTTTGAAAACCACGTTGCTGGTGTTTTTCACTAAATAGAAGTTACTTATTTTATTTACCAAAATTTGTCACTTATTTTCTTTATCAATTTTAGGAGTTATGCTTTTTGTCCTGAAAGTTCTGCTTCATCTCAATATTATAAAAATATTATCCAATATTGCTCTATTACTTTTGAAAGGTACATTGTACATTTATATATTTAATCTATCAGTTATTTGTTTTTTTATGTATTATGTAAGTTAAGATTCTAATATCTTTTTCTCTACAAGACCCTTCAATTTTCTAAAATTTAAATAGCCCATCCCTATATAGTTTCTAGGTTCAAAGAGACTGCTTTTCATGTATGATACTTTGCTTTTCATCCCAACCAATACGCTCTGTCATATTATGGAAATCTATTTCTGTTTACTCAAAGTTTTTATTAAAAAGAAGTCTTAAATTTGATACACAGTTTTTTGATCATCTATTGATCATATTATTTTTTCTCATTTGTTATATTTTTGTAGTTTAAAAAAAATGGTGCTTTACCACTGTTTCCCATTTCACTGATTTAATTTTATTTATTTAATTTTTAAAATTATGTTCTTTTTTTAATAGTTTTAGATTTTCTAGTTACAATTTTAATTTATTATTATAACTATTTTATTTTTTATGGTGACATTAGTTAATGAAATCCAGTAAGTTTCAAGTGTACAATTTAACAGTAAGGCATATATATATATATTGCATTGTGTGTTCACTGACCATAGTTACATTTATTTCTATCTCCACATATTTGACCGCTTTTGCCTCATCTACCTACCTCTTCTCCGCTCCCCACTACCCTCTGGTAACCACTAGTCTATTGTCCATGTTCATGAGTCTCTGCTTGTTTGTTATGTTCCTTTGTTGCTTTTAGGTTTATATCCCACATATAAGTGATACCACGTGATTTTCAACTTTTTCTATCAGACTTATTTCCCTTAGCACTATTATCTTGTGGTCCATCGATATTGTCACAAATG
>NW_011889106.1:1568016-1570500 GCF_000151845.1 Pteropus vampyrus | reverse complement strand
CACTAGTCTATTGTCCATGTTCATGAGTCTCTGCTTGTTTGTTATGTTCCTTTGTTGCTTTTAGGTTTATATCCCACATATAAGTGATACCACGTGATTTTCAACTTTTTCTATCAGACTTATTTCCCTTAGCACTATTATCTTGTGGTCCATCGATATTGTCACAAATGGCAGTAATTCATTTCTTCTTATGGGTGTTAATAGTCCATTGTATATATGTACCACAGCTTCTTTTCTTATCATCTATTGTAGGACAATTCAGTTGCTTCCATGTCCTGGCCACTGTGAATGATGCTGCTATGAACGTTGGTGTGCAAAATATCTTTTTCAGATATGTGTTTTCAAGTCTTTGGGGTAAATACCCAGTAAAGAGATTGCTGGATTAAATGATAGGCAATTTAAAATTTTTGAGGAACTTCCAACCTGCTTTCCATAACAGATGTACCAATTTGCAGTCTCACCAGCAGTGTATCAGGGTTCCTTTTTCTCAGTCTCTTCTCCAACATTTGTTATTACTTTTCCTGTTGAGAATAGCTATTCTAACAGGTGTGAGATGATATCTCATTGTGGTTTTGATTTGCATTTCCCTAATAGCTAGTGATGTTGCACATCCTTTCATATATTTGTTAGCCATTTGTATGTCCTCTAGGGAGAAGTATCTGTTCAGGTCCTCTGCCCATTTTTTAATTGGATCTTTTGTTTTTGTTGTTGTTGTTATTGAGTTGTATGAGTTCTTTTATATTTTGGATATTAGATCCTCATCAGAACATTGCTTGCAAATATATTTTCCCGTTCAGATGGTTGCCTCTTTACCTTGTTGATGGTTTCTTTTGCAGTACAAAAGCTTTTTGGTTTGATGAAGTTCCATTCATTTATTTTAGCTTTTACTTCACTTGCCTTTGAGGTCAAATTCATAAGATCCTCTTTTAGTCCAAGGTCCTTGAGTTTAGTTCCTATGTCTTCTTCTATGTTTTTTATTGTTTCAGGTCTTATATTCAGGTCTTTAATCTATTTTGAGTTTGTTTGGGTGTGTGGCGATAGACAACAGTCCAGTTTCATTCTTTTGCAAGTAGCTTTCCAGTTTTCCCAGCACCATTTATTGAAGAGGCTTTCCTTCCTCCACTGTATGTTTTTGGCTTTTTGTCAAAAATTATTTGTCCATATAAATGTGGATTAACTTCTGGACTCTCAATTCTGTTCCACTGGTCTTTGTGTCTGTTTTTCTGCCAATACCATGCCGTTTTGATTACTGTCGCTTTGTAGTATAAATCGAAGTCAGGCTCATTCTTTTTTCTCAGGATGGCTTTGACGATTCAGATTCTTTTGTGCTTCCATACAAATCTAATGTTTTTTTGTTCTATTTATTTAAAAAATGCTGATGGGATTTTGATGGGATTTTGATGGCATTAAATCTGTATAATGCTTTAGGTAATAAGGCCATTTTAATTGTGTTGATTTTTCTAATCCATGAAGACAGAATATCTTTCCATTTCTTTGTTTCTTCTTCGATTTCTTTTAACAGGGTCTTATAGTTTTCATTATATAGGATCTTCATATGTTTTGTTAGATTTATTCCTAGGTATTTTATTCTTTTTATTGAAATTGCAAAATTATTTTTTTCCCACTTCTTTTTCTGACAATTCATTCTTAGAGTATAGGAATACTATGGATTTTTGAGCATTGATTTCATATCCAGAAACTTTACTGTATTTGCTTATTGTTTCTAGTAGTGTTCTTGTTGAGTCTTTAGGGTTTTCTATATCGAGAATCATGTTATCTGCAAATAGTGACAGATTGACTTCTTCATTTCCTATTTTGATGCCTTTTATAACTGTCTCTTGCCTGATTACACTCTCTAGGACCTCCAATGTTATTGTAGATAACAGTGGCATTAGTGGACACCCTTGTCTTGCTCCTGATCTTAGAGGGAAAGTTTTTAGGTTTTCATCATTCAGTATAATTTGGGCTAAGGGTTTGTCATTTATGGCCTTTATTATGTTAAGGTATTTTCCTTCTATACAGATTTTGTTAAGTGTTTTCATCAGAAACGGATGCTGTATCTTGTCAAAGGCTTCTTCTACATCTTTTGATATAATCGTAGGATTCTTACTTTTTATTTTGTTTATGTGGTGTATCACATTGCATATGTTGAACCATCCCTGTGCCTCGGGGGTGAAGCCCACTTGACCGTGGTGTATAATCTTTTTAATATGCCGCTGTATTCCGTTCACTAGTATCTTATTTAGAATTTTCACCTGTGTTTTCGTAAGAGATATCGGTCTATAGTTTTCTTTTTTTGTGTGTATATTATCTTTACCAAGTTTTGTTATCCAGGTAATATTGGCCTCATAAAATGAGTTGGGAAGTATTGCCTTCTCTTCAATTCTTTGTAAGAAGTTGAGGAAAATAGGAATTAAATCTTTTTTGAATGTTTGGTAGAATTCACTGGTGAAGCCATCTGGTCCTAGACTGTTACCTTTTAGT
>NW_011889106.1:1552422-1567966 GCF_000151845.1 Pteropus vampyrus | reverse complement strand
GGATCTTTTGTTTTTGTTGTTGTTGTTATTGAGTTGTATGAGTTCTTTTATATTTTGGATATTAGATCCTCATCAGAACATTGCTTGCAAATATATTTTCCCTTTCAGATGGTTGCCTCTTTACCTTGTTGATGGTTTCTTTTGCAGTACAAAAGCTTTTTGGTTTGATGAAGTTCCATTCATTTATTTTAGCTTTTACTTCACTTGCCTTTGAGGTCAAATTCATAAGATCCTCTTTTAGTCCAAGGTCCTTGAGTTTAGTTCCTATGTCTTCTTCTATGTTTTTTATTGTTTCAGGTCTTATATTCAGGTCTTTAATCTATTTTGAGTTTGTTTGGGTGTGTGGCGATAGACAACAGTCCAGTTTCATTCTTTTGCAAGTAGCTTTCCAGTTTTCCCAGCACCATTTATTGAAGAGGCTTTCCTTCCTCCACTGTATGTTTTTGGCTTTTTGTCAAAAATTATTTGTCCATATAAATGTGGATTAACTTCTGGACTCTCAATTCTGTTCCACTGGTCTTTGTGTCTGTTTTTCTGCCAATACCATGCCGTTTTGATTACTGTCGCTTTGTAGTATAAATCGAAGTCAGGCTCATTCTTTTTTCTCAGGATGGCTTTGACGATTCAGATTCTTTTGTGCTTCCATACAAATCTAATGTTTTTTTGTTCTATTTATTTAAAAAATGCTGATGGGATTTTGATGGGATTTTGATGGCATTAAATCTGTATAATGCTTTAGGTAATAAGGCCATTTTAATTGTGTTGATTTTTCTAATCCATGAAGACAGAATATCTTTCCATTTCTTTGTTTCTTCTTCGATTTCTTTTAACAGGGTCTTATAGTTTTCATTATATAGGATCTTCATATGTTTTGTTAGATTTATTCCTAGGTATTTTATTCTTTTTATTGAAATTGCAAAATTATTTTTTTCCCACTTCTTTTTCTGACAATTCATTCTTAGAGTATAGGAATACTATGGATTTTTGAGCATTGATTTCATATCCAGAAACTTTACTGTATTTGCTTATTGTTTCTAGTAGTGTTCTTGTTGAGTCTTTAGGGTTTTCTATATCGAGAATCATGTTATCTGCAAATAGTGACAGATTGACTTCTTCATTTCCTATTTTGATGCCTTTTATAACTGTCTCTTGCCTGATTACACTCTCTAGGACCTCCAATGTTATTGTAGATAACAGTGGCATTAGTGGACACCCTTGTCTTGCTCCTGATCTTAGAGGGAAAGTTTTTAGGTTTTCATCATTCAGTATAATTTGGGCTAAGGGTTTGTCATTTATGGCCTTTATTATGTTAAGGTATTTTCCTTCTATACAGATTTTGTTAAGTGTTTTCATCAGAAACGGATGCTGTATCTTGTCAAAGGCTTCTTCTACATCTTTTGATATAATCGTAGGATTCTTACTTTTTATTTTGTTTATGTGGTGTATCACATTGCATATGTTGAAACATCCCTGTGCCTCGGGGGTGAAGCCCACTTGACCGTGGTGTATAATCTTTTTAATATGCCGCTGTATTCCGTTCACTAGTATCTTATTTAGAATTTTCACCTGTGTTTTCGTAAGAGATATCGGTCTATAGTTTTCTTTTTTTGTGTGTATATTATCTTTACCAAGTTTTGTTATCCAGGTAATATTGGCCTCATAAAATGAGTTGGGAAGTATTGCCTTCTCTTCAATTCTTTGTAAGAAGTTGAGGAAAATAGGAATTAAATCTTTTTTGAATGTTTGGTAGAATTCACTGGTGAAGCCATCTGGTCCTAGACTGTTACCTTTTAGTGGGTTTTTAATGATTGTTTCAGTTTCCATACTGCTGTTCGTTCTATTTAGATTTTCCAGTTCTTCTTGAATAAGTCCAGGAGTCCATTTCTTCTAGGCTATTAAATTTGTTGTTATATACTTTTTCTTAGTATTCTTGTATGATACTTTGTATTTCTGCGGTGTCTGTCATAATTTCCCCTCTTTCATCCCTGATTTTGTTCATTTGTGTCCATTCTCTTTTTTCTTTAGTGAGTCTAGCCATAGGTTTGTCAATTTTGTTAAACTTCTCAAAGAACCAGCTCCTTGTATTTATTTTTTTTATTGCTTTTTTTTGTTTGTTTTCAATTTCATTTATTTCTGCTCTAATTTTGATTATTTCTTTCCTTCTGCTGACTTTAAGCTTCATTTGTTCTTTTTTTTTCTGGTTCTTTTAAGATGAAGCTTTAGGTTGTTTACTTGGGCCTGTTCTTGTTTTTGATATAGTAATGACATGAACTTTCCATGTCCCAAAAGCTTTGATATGTTGTCCTTTCATTATCATTTGTTTCTATATTCTTTTAATCTCTTTTTATTCCTTTTCTGATACAGTTATTCTTCAGTAGTATGTTGTTATACTCCATGTATTTGTGGTTCTTTCCTCTTTCTTTTACAGTTGATCTCTAGTTCCAAAGCATTATGATCAGAGAATATGGTTCGTATGATTTCAACCCTCTTATATTTGTGTAGGCTATCTCTGTGTCCCAATATGTGGTCAATCCTTGAGAATGTTCCATGAGCACTAGAGAAAAATGTATAAGCAGCTCTCTTGGGATGAAAGGCTCTGTAACTGTCAATTATGTCCAGTTTGTCTAATGTGTCATTTAAGTTTATTTCCTTATTGATTTTTTGTTTGGATGATCTGTCCATATCCGACAATGGGGTGTTTAGGTCTCCTACTACAATAGTGTTTTGGTCTATTTCTCCCTTTAATTCTGTTATTAATTGCTTTACATATTTCAGGGTTCCCTGATTGGGAGCATAGATATCAAGATGTGTTATGTCTTCTTGGCGCATGATTCCCTTTATCATTATGAAGTGTCCCTCAGTGTCTTTCTTTATCTTTTTTATTTTGAAGTCTATTTCTTCTGATATTAGTACCGCTACTCCTGCTTTTACCTGAATGCTATTTGCTTGAAATATCATATTCTACCCTTTCACTTTGAGTCTATATTTGTCTTTGGAACTGAGATGTGTTTCCTGGAGGCAGCTTATGGTTGGATTTTGTTTTTTGATCCATTCTGCAACTCTGAGCCTTTTTATTGGTGAATTCAGTTCATTTACATTTAGAGTGATTTTTGAATTATGAGGTCTTCTTATAGCCATTTTATGTTTTGCTTTCTAGTAGCTCTATGTTTCCATTGCTTCCTTGTCCTTGTGTTTCTGTTTTCCTTATTTTGGTTGGATTTTGTGGGTTTTCTCTCTGTTTTTTTCTTGTTTTATGTTATATTGTGGCAGCCTAATCCTGCCTGGCTATTTCCTGCTCGAAAGAGTTCGTTCCTGACTGCCTTCAGCCCCTTCAAGAACTCTCCAGCTAACATATATTTTCATAGCTACCTCCCAACTTCAAAGAGTCTTCAGCTAACATCAGTTGTTTCATAGCTTGTCAATCAATTAATATTCTTTCTTATCTCTGTAGCTGTGTAGGGATGAGAAGACTGTATAAAACTTCCTGTTATGTTGCACTTGGGACTTAGCCTTTGGATAGGAATCTGCTGAGACAGTGCTGGCATCAATAAACACTGCTTCTTGCTAATAGCTTTGAGAGTCTGTCTCTCCATTTGAGATTCACGCAACAATATACTTCAGTTCTGGATCTTTGGTGTGTGGTTATCATTATGAATATGTAAAGGATGAATACACACACACACACACACACACACACACACACATTTGCTCATTTTCTTCTGAGCATGCCTTATCTCCATTCTCCTTTGTGAATTTGAATCTTTGAATCCTCCCCTTTTCAGTCATTGTTGTCTCAGTTTGTCTCTATGTATGCTGAACATTCATTACTATCTTGCTATAGCAAATCTCTTATTATTATTTAAGCTTATAATGTTCTATTCTTAGTAAAGGTTTTACTCCTCTGCTTCTATTTGCCTGATAGTCACCTTACTCCTAATTACTTTTATTTTTTGTCATTTTTTTTATGTGAGTTGACACCTTTCAGTATTTCCTGTAGTGCAGGCCTTGTAGTGAAGAATTCCCTTAATTTGTGTATGTCTGGAAAGATCTTTATTTCTCCTTACTATCTAAAGGAGAGCTTAGCTGGATACTGTATTCTAGACTGGTAGTTCCTTTCACTTAATAGTTTGAATATTTGATTCCACTCCTTTCTGGCTTGTAAGGTTTGTGCTGAGAAATCAACAATAATCTAATGGGTTTTCCTTTATAAGTTACCATTTTCTGCTCCCTGGCTGCCCTCAAAATTCTGTCCTTGTCATTGATTTTTGATAATTTTAATGTAATGTGTCTGAAAGAAGGATTTTTGGGGTTCAGATAATTGGGTATTCTGTTGACTTCTTAAATTCCAAGCTTCAGTTCATTCCTTAGATTTGGGAAATTCTCATCATCTATTTGTCTGAAAATGCTTTCTCTTCTCTGCTCCTTTTCCTCACCTTCGAGAATGCCCATTATTCTTATATTTACTCTCCTGATGGTCAGCTAGTTCTTGTATTTCTCTTTCATTATTTTTCATTCTTTGGTTTCTCTCTTCTTCCTTCTGATTGATTTCTAGATTTCTGTCTTTGATATCACTGATCCTTTCCTCCTTTTGGTTGAATCTATTTCCCAAGCTTACTATTTAATTTTTCAACTCTTGCAGTGTTTACCTCCAGAAGATTTATTCTGTACTTTTTGAGGGTTTAAATCTCCCTGCTAAATAATTCATTCTGCTCATCTAGTTGTTTCTTTTTTTTTTCAATTCCTGAAATTGTTGATGTGACTCATTTCAGAACTCACTGTGTTTTTTCAGAGGTATCATCCTAAATTCTCTGTCATTTAAGTCACATATTTCTATGTCTGTAAGCTTATTTTCTGGAGATTTTTCTCTTTCTCTCTAACATGCTTGTCACCTTGGTTATTTATGGTGTTTAATGGATTATTTCTCCGCCTGGGCATTAGTGGAAGTGTATTTTGCTTTTTTTCCACAAATAAGATTTATTATATAAATGTCTCTCTTTAGCCTGTTGCAAGGAAGGCACTTTTCTTTTGGTTTCCAGTAGGTGGTGTCTATGCCTCTTAGATCTCTGCTTTATATAAAGTCTTAATAATGCCTTTTTTTTTCTTATAGATATTCAGTAATGCTCGCTACCCTCAGTCTCAGTCCCCATCTGTGTTAGTGACAGTTTCGGTATCATTTGCTCAGATTCCTCTAGGAATTTGTGATGTTCAGTGTTGGAGAATACAGGGGGTGGTGCTCTCTGGGTTGGGGGATAATGGCTGCGGTTCAGTCTCTTGTTTTGTAATCATGGCTGGTAATAATCAGCTGAGCTGTTTTTTCTTGCCGTCCCCAGTTCTCTGTCATCCTCACTTCTCTACTTTCTGCCTTGATCCCTATGTACTGCTGCCAAATGGAGCTCTCAGATCTCTCTGGTCAGAGAATCTGCCACACCCTCTCCCCTCCCCCTCCTCCTGTAGGGAGCTCTGCCTGGAAGAGGTAGCTCTTTTTTTTTTTTTCTTTCTCCTAGTCTACTGCCCGACTTCCGAGGTTCTGTTCTGACCTGTGGTTGCTCTTATGCACATATCCCATGCTCAGACATGCTGGTGTGCAGGTTGGGTATTTTTTGTTGAGTTTTAGATCTTCAGTTTATTGTTTTTTCAAGGGGAGAGATCTGGGGACATCTCTCACTCCACCATGTTTCTCGCCTTTTTATGTTCTTGACCCGAGGCACTGGTGGTGTGTCAGAGGCTCTCTCAAGACTCATACAGATAAAAATTACATATTCTGATGCTTAAACAGGGCTAGACAGGCAGTGACTATTGTGACTTATTGGGCTCCCCTCCTCATTCATTGATTTTAAATTTATTCTCTGCAGTTCATCTTGGTGAATTGTTCCTTTCCTCATCCCATATACCTATATGCATTAGAAAACTGCACTTTTCCTTCTGTGTTTCTCCTTTACTTTCACACTCCTATGATCACCATACTCATAGTTATTCTGGCATCAGATGTGTGTGGGTTTTCCTCACACTGAGAAATTCTCTGTGACATCAGCTGTGTGATCTACAATTTAGCTCAATTATGACACTATTTACTTATAGATATTGCCCATAGTTAAGATTTCAGCCTATGTAACTGCCTCCCCTCCCCAATTCAGATGCCAATTGCAAACAGCAGGTTCTCAGGTTACCACAGGTTCTGTCCAATTTGGCTGCAAGTCAGACTTTTCCATGACCTCTTCCTCCTCAGGTTTGGTTATTTGCTAGAGTAGTTAACAGAACAAAAGGAAAATTTATGTTTATCATTTTTTTATATATATGTAATAAAGGATACCATAAAGGAGAGGGATGAATAGCCAGATGAAGAGATATATAGGATGAATTCTGGTAGGGTCTTGAGTGTAGGAGCTTCTGTTCCCATGAAGTTGGGGTGTGTCATTCTCCTGTTTTGTGGATGTGTTCACTAAACTGGAAGCTCTCCAAAACCCATACTATTGGTATTTTTATGGAGGTTTTATCAGGAAGGTGTGATTAACCAATAACTCTATTTCCAGCCTTCTTTTCTAGAGAATGGAGGGGGTAGGGCTGAAAATTATAAACTTCTAATCATGATTTGTTTTTTCTGGTGACCAGTCCCCATGTAGGAGACCACCAAGAGTCACCTCATTAGAGAAGAAGACATTGCTATCACCCAGGAAATTCCAAGAGATTAATAGCTCAGTGTCAAAAACCAGGCTCAAAGACCTAATATTAGAATAAAAGATATTCCTAATGCTCTTATCACTTAGTAAATTGCAAAGATTTCAGGACCTCTGTGCAGGGAACCAGGAACAGAAACAAGTATACATATTTTCTATTATTTCACATCCGTATGTTTTCCCTTGTTTACAGATATCCAGGACTATTGCCCATACACCTCTGACTGAGTTAGTGAGGAATCCATGCACAAGGACAATTTAGTGTTTAAAATCAAGAAGTAGTCCTTCCGCCCTGCATCCTGATTCACTCCCTAAAAATTTCCATCATGACTCTATCTTTTCCCAGGATAGTCTAATGGACGAAATACACTAGCTCTGCAAGCATACATAAGAAAAATCTTCATTTAACATTTAGATTATCTCTTCTTTTTTAATCCATGTTTCTGTTCTAGCATAGTCCAAGAGAGGGAAACTAGTTCATGAGATACTGTTGACAGAGAGGAAAATCAGAAAAATACACAGAAAACATGGAGATTGGTATTTTGAGCTTTAATACTGTCACAAAATAAATTACAAACTAGATTTACTAATATTAGATTTCTTATTAAATATAGCAGATTGAATATATGCATTTATATTTGTATCTTTTAAAGTGGCAGCAAAGAAATAAAACAACATAAGCACAAAATAAAAGGAATAAGTGAAGGGATGATGGAAAACATTAGAAATCAACAATTTGGAAACTAGAAAGCAAATGGAGAAATGGCAACTAACTCTGAAAAGCAAAGAAAGACGAAACCTAAGCCTGCATGGGAAAGTCAATAAGAAACAAGCTATTACCTTCACAGACTCCATAAAAGACTTAGGAATAGCGTTGTGTGGCTATTGAAAAGCAGAAATACGTAGATATTTAGAAGGCAGGGTTTCAAAGCAAGGTGGAAAACATGAAAATTAATTAAAATTCTTAAAAATAATATTTGGATCACCATCGTCCTTCCTAACCTCATGTAGTTAGACATTCTCACAAACTCACTCATCCCAGACAGTGCGATTTAGGTTTTATGGAGGTTGAGCCAGATAATCTGTGGATGTGATGAACTAGGCAGATTTCAAGGTGCAAGATGCTACACTAAAAACAAACACAATAAATGTGGCCATTTTTGTAATCTATCTCAGTTATCAAGTGTTATTATTATTATTTACCGTGGTGTTAAATTCTGCTTGCCAACATTTTATTAAGAATTTCTATATGAATATACATAAGTGAGATCTGCAGTTTTTATATTTTGTGCAACCCATATTGATTTTAGTATCAATGTTATACTTGCTTCATAAAAAGAATTTGGAGGTTGTTCTTTCTCTAAGTCTTTGAAAATGAATGTAGCATTAGTATTATCTAGTCTTTGAAGATTTGTTGGCATTCCTGTATAAACTCATCTGACCCTGGTGTATTTATTTATTTATTTTTGTATGGGTGTGGGCGGGCAATATTTAAAAAACAAAACAAAACAAACAAAAAAACGTTCTCTATTACCTCTGGAAATTTTAAGTTCTACTGGGCTCAATTTTAGTTAGTTGTATTTTAAGGAAATATTCACTTCATATAGATTTTCAAATTTACTTGTAAAGAGCTATGCAAATTTGTGTTTGTGACTTTTAATGTTTTTGTATTTCAATGATTATCCCATATTATTATTTATTTTGCAAATTTTTATGTTTTTAATCTTTTTTTGTGAGTTTAGCTATTAGTTTACATAACTTTTTTTCTTTTTTAAATAGTAGTTTTAATTCTGATTAAGATGGTGGAGGAGGTAACTGCTGTGTTTGTCTCCTCTCACAACCACATCAAAATTACAAGTAAACTGTAGAATAGCCATTATTGGAAGTTGCCTAAAGTCTAGCTGAACCGAAGTCCTACAACTGAGGACACAGAAGAGGACACTTCAAGACTGATAGGAGGGGTGGAGACATGAAACTTGATGGTCTCCTACCAGTGTGTGGCTGTTGAGAAATGTCTCAGCTATGGAGGTACCCATGGAAGAGTGAGAGGTCCCAGTCCCACACTAGGCTTCCCAGGCCAGGATTCCAGTGCTGGGAAGAAAAGTCTGCACAATTTCTGGTTGTGAAAACCAGTGAAGATTGTGGCAGAGTAAGATTGAAGGCTGAGAGAGTTGCAAACTTTCTTCTTAAGGGGTTCACACGGACATATCACTGATAGACTCACTTGCTCTGAGCCTTAGCACTGGGGCCACAAATTGAAAGACACTTGAGACATATGGAAAGGAACTGAGTTGTCTGGCTGCAGGGTGTGGGCTGGAAGGGCACCTTTTTCCCAGACAGAAGTGCTGGCAGAAGACATCATTCCTTTGTTGAGTCCTCCCCCATCTGGCCAGGCGGCTGCTATATTGAGTCTCCATCAACTAAGCTAACACCAGTTACCCTGTCCTGGTGAATCCTGGAGACCCCACCTTTCCCAAGTGTGGGCCCACCCAAACCACTTCCAGTAGATTTTCCAAATAAATGAACCATCTTGGCTCATGCCATGGACTTTCCTGAAACTTCTCAAAGGTTTGCAAAACCTCAACAAGAAGCATTTGGACTTGGCATGTCCTGTACCTCTTGCTAAGCAACCGCAAGCCTGGCACTAGCAGCAAACAGTTTCGGTGTGTGGCTTGGCCTCTCGAGGCGCATCCAAACTCAACTTAAGTGGTGGTCATCTGCGGATTGCCTGATGACTCATGACAGATGACCCTGGGAAGAGCACAGGCTGCAGCTGGACTTGGCCTGTGGCAGGGCCCCTGCCAGGAGGCCCTGGCCTGCATACCCAGTGGCTGACTCCATTCTGAGCCGAATCACCACCTAGGGTCACATCTGAGGGCAGCCCACCCAAAGGGCAGACTGGGCAGGCACCAGAGCCCTCCTAATTCCTGCTCTATAAGATTAGTTCCTGAATAAAAGCAGCTCCACCGCTCATGGCCAGTCCTCACAACGAATCAGCCTGAGGGCCAATCCATCCCATTGATGGAAAAAACAGCAACCAAAGCTAAACTATAATAAGAGGGTACACACAAGCCATACAAGGGGTATACCTAGAGAAACTGGATAAGGTGACCAGGAAAGACTCATCGGGCCCCAAAACTCACCCACTATATAAGACCACTCTACTAAGACCAGGAGACATAGGAACAAACACAATATGAAGCGATAAGGGAAAGACAAAGAAACATGTCCTACATGAAAGAAGAGAACAAAGCTCCAGAGAAAGAACTAAACAAAATGGAGACAAGCAATCTATGAGATGCAGAGTTCAAAACACTGGTTATAAAGATGCTCAGTGAATTTAGGGGAAGAGTAGAGGAACTCACTGAGAACTTTAACAAAGAGATAGAAAACATAAAAATGAACCAGTCGGACATGAAGAATACAAAAACTGAAATGAAGAGTACAACAGAGGGAATTAACAGTAGATTAGATGAAGTGGAGGATCGAATCAGCAATTTAGAAGATAATATAGCAGAAAACGGCCAACCAGAGCAGCAACAAGATGAATAATCCCAACAAATGGAGATAGTTTAAGAGGTCTCTGGGAAAACATCAGGTATATTAACATTCATGTCATAGAAATAACAGAAGAAGAAAGAGAAAGTAATTGAAAATCTATTTTAAAAAATGACTGAAATGTCCCTAACCTGGTGAGAGAAACAGACATAACTCCAGGAAGTTCAGAGAGTCCCAAACTAGATGAACCTAAGAGGCCTACATCAAGACACATCATAATTAAAATGTCAAAAGTGAAAAACAAAGGGAGAATCTTAAAAGCAGCAAGAGAAAAGCAGTTAGTTATCTACAAGGGAGCACCCATCAGACTGTCAGCTAGTTTCTCAATATAAACTGCATACCAGAAGGGATTGGCAGGAAATATTCAAAGTGATGAAAAGCCAGGACCTACAACTAAGAATATTTTATTTAGTAAAATTATCATTTAGAGACAAAGGACAGATAAGAGCTTCCCAGACAAAAATAAACTAAAGGAATTTATTAATGTCAAGCCAGTATTACAGGAAATGTTGGAGGGCCTTCTTTAAGAAGGAAAAAAAGGTGTATCAAAATTAGAAATTAAGAATGGTAATAACTATATTCCTATCAACAAGTACCAGGGGATTAAGTGCTACTAATTGGTAGTTACAAAATAGTCATGGAGATGTAGAATATAGCATGGAGAATATAGTCAGTCATATTGTAATAACTACATATGGTGGCAGATGGGTACTGGATTTATTGGGATGATCACTTCATAAGTTATCTAAATATCTAATCACTGTGTTGTACACCTGAAACTAATAAAATATTGTATATCAACCATGATAGAAAAAATTAAAATATAAAAAAAAATTTTAAATTGCAGTTTTGTTGGTATACTAGTTCTACTGTTTTTGTTTTCTAATTCATTAATTTCTGCTTCTATTTTCATCATCTCCTTACTGTTCCATTCTTTTGGTTTCCTTTTATCTTTTGCTGTACCTTTATGACTTGCAACTAAAGTTAATTAATTTTCATTCTTTTATTTTTTATTGATATAAGCATTTAAGGCTATAATTATTTCTCCGGATATGTTTAAATTTTATTTCACAGATTCTGAAACCTGTAGTTTTTATTGTCTTTAGTTTTTAGATATTTTATGATCAAGTTTGTATTGTTATCCCTTACTCAAGATTTCTTTAATACAAATTATAAATTTCTAGGTCAAAGGGCAATTTTAAGTAGCTGGAGTTTTTTTTATTTTTTTTAAATTAATTTTTAGGGTTTTTTTTTTCTCATTTTGGTCACAGATTATTTTTTAAATTATTTCTGTTTTGTGGAACTTATTGAGGGTTCTTTTTTTTTCAAATTAATGTGTTGTCAATATTTGTAACTGTCCTATATGTGTGTAAGAAGAAAGTCTATTCTCAGTTATTGGAGCATAAATGTTGACTCATAGATATAATATATACATAATTGGAATCTTTAATACTATTTCTATTTTTTTTGTAGACTTAACCTTCTTCAGCTAAGAATGGCAATATAATCACATTGGGTTATCATTCACTGTTTCTCATTACCCTGTAATAGGATTAAATATTTATAACATTTTCCTTATAACCATGCAGTACCTTTAGTGCTTCCTAAAGTGATTTGAGTGTATTTCCTCACCTCACTGATACTGGGCTTTGCCATGTGACTTGTCTTGGCCGGCGGAATGTTTATGAGTGTGATATTTGCGAAGCTTTTATACGTGCTTTTATACTTTGGCTTGATATTTTCCACTCCTGTGATCTGCCATGAGAAGCATATACCCAGGTCATTATCGTCACTACAGACTAAGCTCCAAATGAAGACAAATGGAGCAGATCTGAATCTAATCTGTAGCCTATGGCCAGGACAGGTGTCATGAGTGTGTTATTCTGCAATATTCTGTTGTTGCTATTTTTAAAATATTTTTATTAAAATATAGCTAACATACAATATTATATTAGTGTCAGGTGTACACCATAGTTATTCAACATTTATATACCTAAAGAAGTGATCACATGGTAAGTTTAGTAACCATCTGACACCGTACAAAGATATCACAGTATTATTGACTGTATTCTTTATGCTGTATATTACATCTCATAACTTGTTTTGTACCTGGCAATTTGAAAATTTTATTCTCTTTCACATCCCCTGTTTTTCTTTCTTTTTGTTGTCTTTATTGAAATACAATAGACAATTAGTTGCTTGTATTTACATTTTACAATTCAATGAGACTTTTTTCAATTATAGTTGGTATACAGTACTATACCAGTTTCAGTTGTATAGCATAGTGATCAGAGATCCACATAACTCGCAAAGTGATCACCCCACTAAATCTATTACACCTCTCCCCCCTTACATATTTATTACAACCTTATTTAGCATCTTCCCTATGCTACACTCTACATCTCCATGTCTGTTCTGCAACTATCCATTTGTACCTCGTAATCCCTTTGCCTTTTTATGCTCCCCCAACACCTTCCCATCTAGTATCCTTCTAAATATTCTCTGTATCTATGAGTTTATTTCTTCTTTTGTTGTTGTTGTTGTTGTTGTTGATTTTATTCTTTGGATTCCACATGTATGTGAAATCATGCGGAATTTGTCTTTCTCTATCTGAATCAATTCATTCAGCGCAATACCCTCTAGGTCCATCAAGAAAACATCTTTTTCCATCTCCTTTCTTTTAGTCTGTGTGTATATTTTAATCTGAAGTAAGTCTCTCATAGGCAGTATATGTAGAGATCTTGCTTTCTTATCCATTCAGCCACTCTATCTTTTGGTAGGAGCACTTAATTCTTTTCTACTTGTGGTACTTATCAATAAATATGTAGTTATTACCATTCTGTATTTATGTTTTTGACACATGATTTTACTTCTTAAAGAAGTCTCCTCAACATTTTTTGGAATACTGACTTGTCTTTGATGAATCCCTTTAGCTTATTTTCGTCTGGGAAGATCGTTGTCTGTCCTTTCACTCTAAAAGATAGCTTTCTGAATAAAGTATTCTTGGTTGTAGAACCTGGGTTTTCAACACTTTGAATATTTTGTGCCAAACCTTTCTGTCCTGCATGGTTTCTTTTGAGAAATCAGCTGCCAGTCTTATGGGTGCTCCCTTGTAGGTAACTCACTGCTTTTCTCTTGATGCTTTTAAGATTCTCTCTTTGTATTTAACATTTGGCATTTTAATTATAATGCGTCTTGGTGTGAGCCTCTTTGGGTTCCTAGTTTTGGGAACTCTCTGAGCTTCCTGATGTTGTATATATATTTCCTTCACCAGGTGAGGGAAGTTTCCCATCATTATTTCTTCAAATGGCTCTTCAACACCTTGGTTTTTTATCCCCTGTACTCTTATGACATGGATATTTTTACATTTAATAGTGTTCCATAGGCTACTTAAATTATTATTATAGTTTAAGCTTCTTTTTTCTTGCCATTCTGATTGAGCGTTCTTGGCTTTCCCATCCTCTATGTAGGTCATTTGATCCTCTTCTTTATTCACTTTGTTTATTTCATTTAATATACTTCTCATCCCAGATAATGTGTTCTTCATTTCTGACTGGTTCCCTTTTATAATTTCCATTTCCATTTTTATGTTTTTTATCTCTTTGTTAAAGTCCTCACTGAATTCATCTACAGTTTCCATAAGTTCATTGGGCATCTTTATAACCAGTGTTTTGAACTCTGCATCTGTTAGGTTGCTTGACTCTCTTATTTCTGGATCTCTGTTCTGTTCTCTCATATGATTTCTGCTTCTTTGTCTTCTCATTTTGGCTGCCTTTCTGTGTCCGTTTCTATGTACCAAGCAAAACTTTTCAGTCTCCTGGTTTTATTAGTGCGGCTTTGTGTGATGGTGTCCAGTGGCACAGTCCTGAAAGGGGTTCATCTGCAGGCCAAATTTAGCCCCAGCCTGTGCCCCTCCGAGACCACTTGTTAAGTCAGCAAAAAATCCACAGATGCTGTGCTTATAGTTGCCTCAAGAGGCCATGCCGGAAACTGAGGCCAACTGTCACCAGTGTGAGTCTAGGTGCTGCTCAGCAAGGGGCACCTGACTAAGCACGGATCCACTGAGATGTGGCTTGGGTGGAGCTGTGAGCTGAGGGAGGAGGAGTTTCAGGGAATCATCTGGGCAGAGCAACCTCTGTTATTCAGTTTGATGTCGTCTCCACTGTGGTGATGCTGCATCTGCACACTGGGAGGGGGAAGAGCTTAACAGAGGAAGAATGGATACTGCAGGCGCTTCTGTACAGAGAGAGTCTCACCTCTCCCCTCACTCCGACAACTCAGTGTCCCCTTGTAAGTTCCGGGTGCCCCTTGTGCAGCCAAACCAGCACTGGTGCTCAGAGCGAGCAGGTTCATCACCAAGAAAGTCTGCTTGCGGACATGAACCCTTTAAGAGGTGTCTGCAGCTGTCGGCTGCCACTGTTATGACCTCTGTACCTCTCAGCTGTAACAACATAAATGTACCTATAGGGCATTGTGCTGAATGGAGTAAGTCAGACAGAGAAAGACAAATGCTACATGATTTCACTAGTATGTGGTATCTTAAAAACAAAATTAACAAATAAACAAACATACAGAAAACATTTTGGTAGTGCTAAATGGGAAGGTTGTTGGGAGTCAGTGAAAAAGGAATGGCTTAAGAAGTACAAATTGGTAGTTACAAAATAGTCATGTGGATATATAGCATAAAGAATATAGTCAATAATATTTTAATAATTGTGTATGGTGTCAGATGGGTACTAGATTTATCATTATGATCACTTCATAAGTTATATAAATGTCTAATCACTATGTTCATCCATTTCATACAGATTATCAAGTTTGTGGGCATAGAATTGTTCATAATATGCCTTTATTATCCTTTTAATGTTCATGAGATCTGTAGTGATGTCCCCTCTTTTATTTCTGAGATTAGTAATTTGTGTCTTCTCTCTTTTTTCTTAGTTTGCCTTATTAGATGATTATCAATTTTACTGAACTTTTCACAAGAGCTAAATTTTGGATTTCGTTGATTTTTTTATTGATTTTCTCTTTTCAATTTTAACTTCACTTATCGTTTCTTTTGCTCTGCTCATTTTGGATTTAATGTGCCTTTTTTTCTAGTTTCAAAAAATGCAAGGTTAGGTTCTTGATTTTAGATCTTTTTAAAATATATGCATTCAGGGTACTAAATTATCCTTTGAACAATTTATTCACTGCATCTTACAAACTTTGTTAAACCATATTTTCATTTTCATTTAGTTAAACATATATTTAATTTCTCTGGAGAGTACTTTGACACCTGTTATTTGGTAGTGTGTTGTTTAATCTCCAAG
>NW_011889106.1:1549957-1552372 GCF_000151845.1 Pteropus vampyrus | reverse complement strand
TTCATTTTCATTTAGTTAAACATATATTTAATTTCTCTGGAGAGTACTTTGACACCTGTTATTTGGTAGTGTGTTGTTTAATCTCCAAGTATGTTGGAATTTTTCAGCTATCTTCCCATTATTGATTTCTACTTTAAATCCATTATGGTCTGAGAGCTGACACTGTATGATTTCTCTTCTTTTAAATTTGTTAAGTTGTATTTTATAGCTAAGTGCGGTCTACCTTTGTGAATGTTCTATACAAGCTTGAGAACAATGTGTGTTCTGCTGTTGTCGAATTAGTCTATTGATGTCACATATCCAGTTGATTGATAGTATTGAGTTCAACTATGTCTTCACTGATTTTTTGCCTGATGGATCTGTCCATTTCTCATAGAGGGATGTTGATGTCCATGACTATAATAGTGTATTCATTTATCTCTCCTTATAGTTCTTACTTTTTGCCTCACGTATTTTGATGCTCTGTTTTTAGGTGCGTACACATTAAGTATTGTTATGTCTTCTTGGATAACTGACCCTTTTATCATTATGTAATGACCCTCTTTATATGCAATAATCTTCATTGTTATCACATCTGTTCTGCCTGAAATTAATTAAGCTACTTCAGATTTCTTTTCATTTTTATGTTTTTTTTTAATCTCTGTGTTAAAGTTCTCACTGAATTCATCTACACTTCCCCTAGTTCACTGAGCATCTTTATAACCAGTATTTTGAACTCTGTATCTGTTAGATTGCTTGACTCCACTATTCCTGGATCTCTGTTCTGTTCTCTCATATGATTTCTGCTTCTTTGTCTTCTCATTTTGGCTGCCTTTCTGTGTCTGTTTCTATGTACTAAGCAAAGCTCTTAAATCTCTTGGTCTTATTAGCGTAGCTTTGTGTAGTAGGTGTCCAGAAGCACAGTCCTGAGAGGGGTTCAGCAGCAGACCAAGTTTAGCTCCAATCTGTGTCCCTCCAGGGCTACCTATTAAGATTCAGCAAGCAATCCACAGACGCTGTGCTTATAGTTGCTTCAAGAAATCCCACCAGAAAACAAGGTCAACTGTCACCAATGTGAGCCTTGGTGCTGCTCAGCAAGTTGCACAGGACTCACCAAGGACACAACTGGATGTGGCTTGGGTAGGGCCCTGAGTTGGGGGAGATGGAGTTTCGTGAAATTTCTAGGCGGAGCGACCTATATTATCCAGCGTGATGAAGTCTCAGCTATGGTAGTACTGCTTCCACAAACTGGGAGTGGGGAGGGCTCACCAGAGGAACAATGGATACCTCCAGGCCTTCTGCCTAGGATAAAGCCTTGCCTCTGGCCCTTGCTTCGACAATTCAGTGTCCCCCTGTAAGTCTCTGGTGACTTCTGAGCAGCTGTTCTGGTGCTGGTGCTCAGAGTGAGTAGGTCCATCACCTCGAAACTCTGGTTGCAGACATAGCCCCCTTAAGAGGAATGCCTGTGCTGCTGGCTGCTGCTGCACACTCAGACACTTGGGACCAGGCAGCCTGGAATCCTCACCCTGTTCTACTTTCTGCCGTTGCAGAGTGATTTCTTAGATTTCTCTCTAGCTGTATGGCCTGTTCATCTAGATCCCAGGTGATTATCCTCATTGTTTGCTCCTTGTTTCTGTCACAACTTTGATTTGGTTGCCAGAGGGATGACAGAGCCTCTATCATCGATGCTATTTTTTTCTCTCCTCCTCCTTTTAAAAATTTTTCAATTACAGTTGACATTCGATTTTATTTTATATTAGATTCAGGTGTACAGCATAGTGCTTAGACATTTATATAATTTACGAAGTGATCCCCCTGAATAATCTAGTACCAACCTGGAACTATACATAGTTATTACTATATTATTGACTATATTCCCTATGCTTTACTTTAGATCTCCATTACTATCTTGAAACTACTAATTTGTACTTCTTAATCCCTTCATATTATTCACTCTGCCCTCCAATACCTCTTTCATCTGGTAACCATCAGCTTGTTCACTGCATCTATGAGTCTGTTTCTGTTTTGTTTATTTATTTTGTTCTTTTGACTCCATATGTAAGCGAGGTTATATGGTATTTCTCTTTGTTCTTTTTGACTTATTTTACTTAGCATAATACCTTCCAGGTTCATCTATGATGTCTCAAATGGTAAGAATTTATGACCAGGTAATATTCCATTGTATATATTTGGTAACTATTCTTTATCCAATCATCTATTGATGGGCAGTTAGGCTGTTTGTATATCTTAACTATTGTAAATAATGCTGCAGTGACAATAGGGGCAGATATATCTTTTTGAATTAGTCTTTTGGGTTTCTTCAGGTAAATACCCAAAAGTGGAATTGCTGGGTCATAAAATAGTTCTATTTTTAATTTTTTGAGGGACCTCCATAGTGTTTTCCATAGTGGCTGCACCAATTTGCAATTCCACCAA
>NW_011889106.1:1547286-1549907 GCF_000151845.1 Pteropus vampyrus | reverse complement strand
CAGTTAGGCTGTTTGTATATCTTAACTATTGTAAATAATGCTGCAGTGACAATAGGGGCAGATATATCTTTTTGAATTAGTCTTTTGGGTTTCTTCAGGTAAATACCCAAAAGTGGAATTGCTGGGTCATAAAATAGTTCTATTTTTAATTTTTTGAGGGACCTCCATAGTGTTTTCCATAGTGGCTGCACCAATTTGCAATTCCACCAACAGTGCACAGGATTTTCTTTTCTTAGATCCTCACCAACACTTATTCATTGTTTATTTATTGATAATGGCCATTCTGAAAGTGTGAAGTGAGATATCATTGTGGTTTTAATGACCATTTCTCTGATGATTAGTGATGTTGAGCATCTTTTCATAGGTCTATTGTCCATCTGTAGGTCCTCTTCGGAGAAATGTCTATTCAGGTCCTCTGCCAATTTTTTAATTGAATTGTTAGTTTTATTGGTGTTAAGTTTCATGGTTTCTTTATAAATTTTGGATAGTAATCTCTTATTGAATGTATTAGTGGTAAATATTTTCTCTCGTTCACTAGGTAATCTTTTCATTTTGTTGACAGTTTACTTTGCCGTGCAAAAGCTTTTTTAGTTTGAGGTAGTTCCATTTGTTTATTTTTTATTTTGTTTTTCTTGCCTAAGATGACATATTAAAAAATATATATTACTAAGAACAATGTCAGAGAGTTTATTGCCCATGTTTTCTTCCAGAAGTTTTATGATTTTTAATCTTATATTTAAGTCTTTAATCTAGTTTGAGTTTATTGTATATGTTGTAAGAAGGCGGCAAAGTTTTGTTTTATTGCATGTATCTGTCCATTTTTCCCAACAAAATTTATTGACTACACTGTATTTACCTCATTGTATATTCTTATCTCCTTCATCATAGATTAAATGAGCATATAGCCATAGGTTAATTTCCGCGCTCTGTATTATGTTTCATTGATCTCTGTGTCTGTTTTTAAGCCAGTACTGTGCTGTTTTGATTATGGTAGATTTGTAGTATAGTTTGATATCAGATAGCGTGATACCGCCAACTTTTTCTTTTTTCTCGAGATTGCTACGGCTATTCAGGGTCTCTTATGGTTCTATTTAAATTTTAGAATTATTTATTCTCATTCGGTAAAAAATATCATTGATATTTTGATAAGGACTGCATTGAATCTACAGATTGCTTTGGATAGTATAAACATTTTAACGGTGTTAATTCTTCCTATCCATGGGGATGGTGTATGCTTCCATTTATTTTTATCTGTTCTCAATTTCTTCAAAATCTTATAATTTTCTGAATGCAAGTCTTTTACCTCTTTAGTTATATTTATTTCTAGATTTTTTGATTCAATTATGAATGGGATTTTTTAAAATTTCTTTTTCTGATAGTTTATCATTGGTGTATAAAAATTTACCCAATTTCTAAATATTAATTTGGTTTTCTGCTACTTTTTAAAATTCATTTATCAGTTCTAATAATTTTTTTGGTAGAATCTTTAGGGTTCTCTATATATAATATCATTCCATCTGCATATAATAACAGTTTTCCTTCTTCGTTTTTAATTTGGATGCCTTTTACTTCTCTTTCTTGTCTGATGGCTGTAGCTAAGACTTCCAATTCTAAGTTGAATAGAAGTGGTGAAAGTGGGCTTCCTTGTATTGTTCCCTATCATAAGGAAAACAGTTTTAGCTTATCTACATTGAGTATAATGTTAGCTTTGGGTTTGTCATATATGACCTTTATTATGTTAGAGTATGTTCACTCTAGTCCAACTTTACTGATTTTTTTTTTATCATAAATAAATGCTTGATTTTGTCAAATGCTTTTTCGGCATCTATTTAAATGAGCATATAATTTTTATCTTTTAATTTGTTGGTTATGTACCACATTAATTGATTTAATGACACTGAACCAATCTGACATCCCAGGAATAAATCCCACTTTATTATGGTATATGATCTTTTTAATGTATTTCCCAATTCAGTTTGCTAATATTTTGTTGAGGAGTTTTGCATCTATGTTCACCAAGGATATCAGCCTATAGTTGTTGTTGTTGTTGTTGTTGTTGTTGTTGTTGTTGTTGTTGTTTTTAATGTCTGTCTGATTTGGGAATCAGGGTAATGGTGGCCTCATAAAATGATGTTGGGAGCCATCAATTCTTTTGAATTTTTTGGAATAGCTTGAGAGGAATAGCTGTTAATTCTTCTTTGTGTGTTTGCTAAAATTCACCTATAAAGCCATCTGGTCTAGAAGCTTTTTTTGTTGGGAGTTTTTTTTTAATATTGATTTGATTCCATTAGTAGTAATTGTTCTGTTGAGATTTTTTTCTTTCTTCTTGCTTCATTTTTGGAATATTGTATGTTTTTAGGAATTAATCCATTTCTCCAGATTGTCCAATTTGTTGGCAAAAATTCTTATAATATTTTCTTATAACGCTTTGTATTTCTGCAGAGTCAGTTGTTACTTTTTCTCTTTCATTCCTGATTTTATTTATTTGACTCCTCTCTTTTTTTTTCTTGATGAATCTGGTTAAAGTTCTGTCAATATTGGTTATTTTTTCAAAGGACCAGCTTATGGTTTTATTGATGTTTTGTATTATTGTTTTTTAAAGCTCTATTTTGTTTATTCCT
>NW_011889106.1:1544549-1547236 GCF_000151845.1 Pteropus vampyrus | reverse complement strand
TCCTTGTATTGTTCCCTATCATAAGGAAAACAGTTTTAGCTTATCTACATTGAGTATAATGTTAGCTTTGGGTTTGTCATATATGACCTTTATTATGTTAGAGTATGTTCACTCTAGTCCAACTTTACTGATTTTTTTTTTATCATAAATAAATGCTTGATTTTGTCAAATGCTTTTTCGGCATCTATTTAAATGAGCATATAATTTTTATCTTTTAATTTGTTGGTTATGTACCACATTAATTGATTTAATGACACTGAACCAATCTGACATCCCAGGAATAAATCCCACTTTATTATGGTATATGATCTTTTTAATGTATTTCCCAATTCAGTTTGCTAATATTTTGTTGAGGAGTTTTGCATCTATGTTCACCAAGGATATCAGCCTATAGTTGTTGTTGTTGTTGTTGTTGTTGTTGTTGTTGTTGTTGTTGTTTTTAATGTCTGTCTGATTTGGGAATCAGGGTAATGGTGGCCTCATAAAATGATGTTGGGAGCCATCAATTCTTTTGAATTTTTTGGAATAGCTTGAGAGGAATAGCTGTTAATTCTTCTTTGTGTGTTTGCTAAAATTCACCTATAAAGCCATCTGGTCTAGAAGCTTTTATTGTTGGGAGTTTTTTTTTAATATTGATTTGATTCCATTAGTAGTAATTGTTCTGTTGAGATTTTTTTCTTTCTTCTTGCTTCATTTTTGGAATATTGTATGTTTTTAGGAATTAATCCATTTCTCCAGATTGTCCAATTTGTTGGCAAAAATTCTTATAATATTTTCTTATAACGCTTTGTATTTCTGCAGAGTCAGTTGTTACTTTTTCTCTTTCATTCCTGATTTTATTTATTTGACTCCTCTCTTTTTTTTTCTTGATGAATCTGGTTAAAGTTCTGTCAATATTGGTTATTTTTTCAAAGGACCAGCTTATGGTTTTATTGATGTTTTGTATTATTGTTTTTTAAAGCTCTATTTTGTTTATTCCTGCTCTGATGTTTAGATGTTTATTATTTCCTTTCTTCTACTCACTTTTGGCTTCATTTGCTGTTTTTCTTCTAGTTCTTTTAGGTATATGGTTAAATTGTTTATTTGATTTTTTTGTTGTTTCTTTGTTTCTTGAAATAGGCCTGTGTTACTATGAAGTTCCCTCGACTGCTTTTGTTGTGTTTCATAGATTTGGGGTCATCGTGTTTTCATTTTCATTTATCTCAAGGTATCTTTTTCTAATTAAGTTTATTGGAGTAACATTGGTTAATACAATTATACAATTTTCAGGTGTACATTATCATTTGACATCTGTATATTCTATTGTGTGTTTGCCACCCAAAGTCCAGTTTCTTTCAAATACTATACACATTTGATTCCCTTTACCCACTTCACCCATCCCCTATCCCCCTATATTTAACCCCCTTTACCCTGTCTACCTCCTCTGTCCTCACCCACCCCACTAGTAATCACTAGGCTAGGCTATAGTCCATATCCATGAGTCTCTATTTGTTTGTCCTGCTCATTTGTTGCTTTTAGGTTTCTATCCCACATATAACTGACATGTGATTTTCAACTTTTTCTGTCTGGCTTATTTCTCTTAGCATAATTATCTCAACGTCTATTCATGTTGTCACAAATGGCAGTATTTCATCTTTTCTTATGGCTGAGTAATATTCCATTGTATATATGTAGCACAACTTATTTAACCAATCATCTATCGTTGGACACTTTGGTTGCTTCCATGTCCTGGCCACTGTGAATAATGCTGCTATGAACATCGGTATGCAAATATCTTTTTAGATATGGGTTTTCAAGTCTTTGGAGTAAATATCCAGTAAAGAGATTGCTGGATCATGTGTTCTTAGTTTTTTGAGGAAACTCCATACTGTTTTCCATAGTGGCTGTATCAATTTGCAGTCTCACAAGCAGTGTATAAGGTTTCCTTTTTCTCCACATCCTCTCCAACATTTGTTATTACTTGCCCTGTTGATTATAGCTATTCTAACAGGTGTGAAATGGTATCTCATTGTGGTTTTAATTTACATTTCTCTAATAGCTAGTGACGTTGAGCATCTTTTCATATATTTGTTGGCTATTTGTATGTCTTCTAGGGAGAAATGTCTATTCAAGCCCTCTGCCCATTTTTTGATTGGGTCATCTGCTTTTTTGTTATTATTGAGTTGTATCAAGTTATCCTGATTTCTTTTTTGATCTCATCGTTAAACCATTTATTGTTTAGTAGCATTTAGCCTTCATGTGTTTGTGTGCTTTTCAGATTTTATTATTGTGATTGATTCCCTGTTTCATACCATTGTGGTCGATGAATATGCTTGGTAATATTTAAATCTGTTTATATTTATTAAGATTTGTTTTGTGGCTTAACATGTGATCTATCTTAAAAAATGTTCCATGTGCACTTGAGAAGAATGTATATTCTGCTGTTTTGAGGTGAAATACTCTAAAAATATTAATTAAATCTTTCCGATCTAATATGTCATTATGGCCACCCTTTTCTTCTTTTTTTTTCTGGAAGATCTATCCATTGATGTCTATGGGGTGTTCAAGTCCCCTATTATGACTGTATTACTGTCAATCTCACATATTATGTTGGTTAATTATTACTTTATGTATTTAGGTGCTCCAATATCAAGTGCATAAATGTTTACAAAAGTTATATCTTCTTGTTGGATTGATCCCTTTATCAT
>NW_011889106.1:1482933-1544326 GCF_000151845.1 Pteropus vampyrus | reverse complement strand
TTTTTTTTTTTTTTTTTTGTAATACTAGTTTACTGGTGATGAATTCCTTCAAGTTTTTCTTGTCTGGGAAACATTTTCTATTTCAATTTTAAATGATAGTCTTGCTGAGTAGAGTAATCTTGGTTGTAGGTCCTTTGTTTTTATCACTGCATATTTTGTGTCAATCCCTTCTGGACTGCAATGTTTCTGTTGAGAGATTAGCAGACCATCTTATAGGGGTTCCTTTGTAGGTAACTAACTGCTTTTCTCTTGTTTCTTTTAAGGTTTTTCTCCATATATTTAACAGTTAGCATTTTAATTATCATGTGTCTTGATGTGGACCTCTATGGGTTCATCTTATTTAGGACTCTCTGCACTTTTTGTTCTTGTATGTCTATTTTCTTTGCCAGGTTAAGGAAGTTTTCTATTATTATTTCTTCAAATAGGTTCTCAATCCCTTGTTCTATATTTTTGCCTTCTGGTACACCTATGATGCAAATGTTGTTACACTTGATGTTACCCTAGAAATTTCTTAAACTATTCTCATTTGGGGGGATTATTTTTTTTTTCTTTTTACTGTTCCAAATGGGGGTTTTGTTCTATCTTGTTTTCTAAATAGCTGATTTGAGCCTCTGCTTCATTGAATCCACTGTTTATTTCTTCTAGTGTATTCTACTTTTCAGTTATTGTATTCTTTCTTTATGACTGGTTCCTTTTTATGGTTTCTATGTCCTTTTCTATGCTTACTATCTCTTTGTTGAAATTCTCTCTAAGTTCCTTAATCATCCTTATAATCTGTGTTTTGAACTCTATATCTGGTAGATTGCTTGCCTCTATTTCATTTAGTTCTTTTTCTGGAGTTTTTTCCTGTTTCTTCATTTGGGACATGTTTTTTATATTTGTTTGTTTTCTTATTTTGGCTGTCTATCTGTGTTCATTTCTATGTATTAGGTACATATGTTGTGTCTTTCATTCTTGGCAGAGTGGCCTTATGTAGTAGGTGTTCTTGGGGGCCGATTGGTTCAGTCTACCTGGTCATTTAAGCTGGATGTTCCAGGGGTATTCTTTGTGTGTGTGTGTGTGCCCTCCTGTTGTAGTTGAGCCTTGATTGCTGTTGGCACATCAGTGACTGCAAATGACCCTCAGGCTTACTGGTTATGAGTATTGGAATCAACAATAGCATATGAGCTGCTATGTGGGAGATGACCCAGAGAGCAGCATTTGCTCTTCTAGGCTCTGGTGCCTGCAAAGACCACCATTTGGGTGTGCTGCTTGTAGGGCTAATTAGGTTATATTCTGTTGTGGTTTGAAGCCTGCCACCAGGTGTGCTGGTTCTAGAGTCTCTCACAGGGAGCACCTTTGCAGGTCAAGATCAGCTACTGCCTGCAACTTGCCTAGGGCTTCCTGGTAGTAGCTACAATGTGATCCGTGGTTGGGTTGCTGCCTTTGCTGGACTTAAAGGTGTGTGGGAGTGGTCATTTTGTGAACTGAGGCCAGCTGTCACAAGTACCAGCCCAGGACACCCTGAGGGCTGCCACCACCTGCCAGCTGTCCATAAGGCTCAACCACTCAAAGAGTCTCAGGTAGTATGGGAGTTGGGTGGGGCGGGTTCTCAGGGAGTCACCAGCATGGGCTAGTGGTGTTCACTGGATTGATGCAGATTCAGACTTGGTGTTAGTGCTAAGCCTGAGGTCACTCAGCAAAAGTCTCAGAGCACATTGAGGCTAGCCATCAACTGCTTAGGGCCTGTAGGCCCCCAAGAGTTGTCCAAGAAAGACTGCAGGGTGAGCCAGCAGTGGTTGCCTACAGGCTAATGAAACAGCCTCCTGTGGTGCACAAGTTGGGTGGGGAAAGGTCTCAGAGAGTCACCAGGGTGGGGCAAGTAATATTCACCAGATTAGTACTTATTCAGATTTTGATGTGAATGCTGAGCCTGGGGTCACTCTGCATAATACTCAGAGCACACTGAGGCCAGCTGCTGCCTACCTGGGGCCTGCAGCCCCCTGAGAGTTGTCCAAGAAATATGGTAGAATGGGCCAACACTAGCTGACTGCTGGCTGAGAAAAAAAATCCTGGTGGTGTGCAATTTGGGTGGGGTTGGGGTCTCTGGGAGTCACCAGGGTGAAGTGAGCGGAGATCACTGGGCCAATGAAAATTCAGGTTTGGCCGTCATGGGGCAGGGCTCAACACAGGAAAAATGGCATCTACTCACTGTCTACAGGAGAGGAGGGCTCAACACAGGGACAATGCAGCCTTCCCTTTAGTCCTTGCCCTGAAGCCACACAACTCAATCTCTCCCTGTATGTCTCTGTCACCTCCTAAGCCTCTGACCCTCCTCCAGAGCTCAGGGTGAGTACCTGGGAGTGAGAAAGTCTGTGTGTGGGCTTTTTAAAAGGAATGCCTGGGTTTCCAGCCACCTTCTCATCTAGACTGACAAAATCCACACTGATTTTCACAGTCAGATGTGGAGGCTTTTCTTCCCGGCACTGAAACAATGGTCTGGGGAGCCTAGCGTGGGGCTGGGACTCTCCCAGATCCTCAGGAGTGTCTTCCATAGCTGGCATATCTCTCCTTATTTTTAACTATCCCACGTAGGTGTGGGAGCAGCCCGTTCCATGTCTCTACTCCTCCTACTAGTCTTGAGGTGACTTCTTTATATCCTTAGTTATAGGACTTCTGTTCAGCTAGTCTTTGGATGGTTCTTCAGGTTGATTGTTCTACAATTTAGTTGGAATTTTAATGTCATGAGAGGAAGCAAGCATAGTGTTTACTTACTCCACCATTTTGACTGAAACTTTGTTATCACTATTTAAAAATGTTAATAATTTTATCTTTGAACTTATATATTTGAAAGTGAAATCTAATTAGATAGTGGAACATGCACATAATCACAGAAGATACTCTGGGCAGCAGTGTGCACTTGACAGGGTGCAAGCTCAAGTCATGTTGTAGCTACTATCAGGTAGCTCCAGGCCAGTCAGAGGCAGTAGCTAATCTTGACCTGCAAAGGCATGACAGGAGGTGTGCTTCCCAAGAAGATGGCTTGGCTTCTGGTATGGGCAAGACTGCAGCAATCTGAATGAATGGCCAGGCTGGGATTGGGCCCAGATTGTGGTGTCAGTGCCTGCAACAGCAGCGGAAGCAGCAACAGTTACAGTAGCTGTGGGAGAGAGGTGAGCCTTTGCATGAGAGCAGTACCTACCTATGTTGAGAGGATGTCCTATTTGTCGACTGTAGGAGCTGGCTCCTGTGGCATCAGCACAAACATTAACTCTCCAGTATGAACTCAAGAAGGTATAGGAAAAGTCAAAGGAAACTATAAAACTCCATTTCATGAATTTATATTTAAAATTACACAAAACTGGTTTGTATGTACGGTTAAATATTTTAAGAAAAATAGTTCTGAAAAATTGTAGGCTCTAGATACATAAAAATGTATATTTTGAAAAAAAAGGTCAGAAATCTATCCAGATGTTTTCACAGCTTATAAAATACTCTTAATAACACCAGTGACAGTTTCATCAGCAAAATTGTCCTCCTCAAAATAAAACAATGAATTGAAATTTATTTGCAGTCTTGTATTTGCCAAAAGCAACGAACATAACTATTAATTGTATCAATTGAATTGATTTTTCTTTTAAAATATGCATTTTGATGATCTAATAAATATATTTACAGAATGGTGAGCCCAAAATATCCTATGATTAATAAATATATCAAAGTAGTGAAGCTTTATTATTTATTGTATTATATACAATTATGATATAAAAATATTGTTTTGCAACTTTTAAGATTATGTTGTTATTCGTGTATCGCTAGTATTTCTATTGTATTTTATAAGTAGTAAAATATCTTTGAAGAAAAAAACTTTTTAAAAGAAAGAAAGCTTTATGTTTTAGTACATTTAACAAAACTTTCTTCCCCCAGGCTTTTGAACAAGGGGCTTGTGTTTTCATTTTGCACTGGGCTCTACAAATTATATAGTTGCCCCCTCCTAGACCTGTCAAATCAACACACAACATGAAAGTAGCATACCCTTAGCTAGCACAGTCTCATAAGCAAGAACAAGTGTAAAAATAAGTGAGAGTTTGAAATTTTTTTATATGCAGCGTTGTCTCAGAAATTGCTGACTCGATATGGGTGTTTTAAAGATTTCTCTTGTGCGCATGTCTATTTCTCCTGGCATTGCTTAAAGTTTCTGCTCTACGGAAGTGGTTGCTATTTTTAATGGATTTTGGCCTGAATTAGACTTGCTCTGCTATCAGGACTATAACCATTGCTTTCTCATTACTTTAGGATACCTTTGCCATCCCTTTATTGTTAGATTTTCGAATTACTTTGGTAAGTGGATTTTTTATATAGACAAGAGTTGCATTTTTTTCTTTTGTAAACCAGCTTGAAAATGCCTTTAATATGTGAGTTAAGCCATTTTATATTTACTGATTTGACTAATACATTTGATTTCAATGGAGTCACATTATTTTATTATATGTACATTATCTCTTTTCTATATTTTTTCATTATGCTGTCTTGTTTCTGTCCTCTTTCTTATATTTGTTTTGTAATTTAAAAAGGCTAACTTTTTCTAGAAGTAGCTAGTATAAATATAAATTTTATAATGCCTTTTAGCCTCTTGGCTTGTCAGCTTTAAATGATATCTTTTGGTTTCCATCTACTACATAAGAGAAAATCAGTGAACTTTCAGTTTTCCTTTCTCCATTGTTTATCCTTCCATTGTTTCAGTGTGTTATTTCTGCTTTGTTAGAACATGTAACATATACATATACTATTCTTACACACTTATGTGCACATTCATATCTGCAACTTTCACTCATTGGTCTCTCTGCTGAAGTTTCCCCAGTCATTTCTTGGTTTGGTGAATATAGTTGTATTAATTTCTAAAGGTTGCCCTAACACAGTGTCATAAACCAGGTAGCTTAAAACAACAGACATTTATTTTATCACAGTTCTGGAGGGTAAAAGTCCAACATCAAGGTGTCCATAGAATTGTTTTCTTGTGAAGAGTCTGAGCAAGAATCTGTTCCATACTTTTTTCCTAGCTTCTGGTGTTGCCAGCAAATCTTAGCATGGCTTGGCTTGTAGACTCATTTCTCGAATGTCTGCCTCCATCTTCACATGGCATTGCCCCATATTTGTGTGCTTGTGTCTGTTCTCTTATAATAAAGATGCCAATCGTATTAGATTATGGCCCATCCTTATTTAATGTGATCCTATTACGACTTGATTACATTTTCAAATGACCCTGTTTTCAAATAATGTCACATTCAAAGATACTCGGGGTTAGAATTTCACACATTTTGGGGGGAAATACAATTCAACTACAACAATGGTTTTTTAGTAGTTTCCTCCAGAAGAACTTATGAATATAGTATACCCTGAATTCTTATATATTTAAAACTGTTTTTCCATAGGTTTCATACTTGAAACACAGTGTGGTAAGATTAAAATACTTGGCTAATATTTTCTTGTGTTTCTTTAAGATGTTGTTCCACTGTTCTTTCTTTGTGTATTACTGTATAAAAATCTAATGTCAACATCATTTTTTGTAAGTGATTTGCTTGGAGTCTAAAAATATTTTTCAATCATTACATTTTAATAGTTTAAAATTTTCTGGCAGATACCACCAAAAAGGATTGCTGGGTCATATGGTAATTCTATTCTTAATTTTTTGAAGGACCTCCATATTGTTTTCCATAGTGGCTGTACCAATTTACATTCCAATTAGCAGTGTATGAGGGTTCCTTTTTCCCCACAACTTCTTCAACATTTGTAACCAATGTCATGCTGATAAATTTAATTTAAAAAACATAATAGTTTATTAATACACATTTCAGAATTTACCATTCTGGTTCTATTTTCTCATGTGAGCTTTTTCAATATGTAGATTTACATATTCTTTTATATCTGGAAATTATTTGAGTTATAGTTTTTGAAAAAACATATTGGCTATGTTTCACTGTTTTTTCTTCAGAGAATTCTGTTATGTATTTGTTGGCTATTCTTTGCTTATCTTTTATATCAACCACTTTCCTATCCTTTTTGCTGCTTTTTATATTGATTTTTGTTCTCTGTGCTTGTTTTACGTTTTCTCAATTCCCTGTATTATATATTCTAGCCAAATTTATCCTCCTTTGAGCACCTTGTAATCAAGTTTTCATTTATTCTTCATTTCCGAGATAATTTTTTTAAATATCTCTTCTGGGTTCAGTAAAATCTAATTTTACATCTTCCCATTTTCTTCCATTTCTCTCCTATATTCTTGAATTTTTGTTGTATAAAGTTTATTTTTTTATCTTTATATGTATGTTAAAGGATATATAATTCTGGTTGGAGTGTTGTGTTACAGTTTTTCTCTACTGTGTGTTTGGTTTTATAGGGAGAATTTGGATCAACTGAAATAGTTTGATTCTCATTTCCTGCTCTCCATTTATAGTAACTTCATATGGATGGTGTCTGCCATAGTCAGTTCATTTTAATGTGCCTAATGTTTCTTTTATCCAGCAATGATAAATAATTCTATATAGCAAAGGCAAGGAATTTTGATAGGCTACTGGTTTAAAATAACTTTCTTCTGTTGGTATAGTGGAGTTTCTCTCATTGATGCCCTCTTTGTGTAGAGCAGGATTTAGAACATTATTATAATATTTTATTGATGAATTTTCCCTCTTTCTTTAGAACTTTTAATTTTCACCCTGTTCTTCTACTTCTTTCCTTATGTCACCAAACTTTAAAGAGATAGCTCTTCACTCCAAGTTGATACATTTTGTCTTCAAAGCAGTGACTACCCCAAACTGCATCCTCTACTTCCACACATTTACAAGAACCCTAATTTCCCAAGTCTCAAACCTGTTCTCAGTATTTCTTTTTGTTTTAGATCTTTCTCTTTGGGGTTATGACGTCATTGTTTCACCAGTCCTGTGATCCCTGCTCACTTCTGTTTTCTGCTTAAGCTCCACCTCCCTGTGGGATATTTATATATAATCTATGACTCCCTATATACATATTTTGAGATTGATAATAGTTTCATGGTTATGTTGTAAGTATAAATTTACATGGATTTATTCACTCTCTATTTTGATCTGTATGTGTTTGTGGCAGCGGTTGGGAGTGGAGAGTTAGTGATATTTAGAGAGAATTACACTTGGGTAGACACCATTAGCCTATGTAAACATGGAAAAAATGCCTCAGTCTTAGGTATGAACAGTGAACAATCACTAAATTGTTGTGGAAAGTCTCAAACATGAAGGACAGAGACCAAATAAATTGGAAAAATCAAAGTAAATAAAGATAAATCATGGAGAGATGTTAAAATATATCAACAACAAAAGATGAGAATGCTATTGAACTCAATCACAGTACAAGACAGAAGTCTACGTAATTAAATATATGAGTGAAATTAAACAATTTATAGATTTTCCTAATGTAAATATTTACATTTCTGAGCTAAAACAATTACTAGTTATGATTTATTGGTGGGTCATATTTCATATTTTAATTTAAGATTTTTATAGTTTATACTTAAAAGTGAGACTGATCAGTAGTTTTCTTTGGTTGTACTATACTTATTCCAGCTTTGGCCTGGTAGTTTTATCAATCTAGAACAATGAATTAAACATTTCTGGGCTTTTTCTATGTTCTAGAATAATGCAGAAAACATACAAATTATGTTTATTGAAAATGTTTTAGAACATGCCTGTAGGACCAAGCTTTTCAAATTATATTTTCAATGTTTTTTATGTATTCTTGTTTTCTACCCATTTCGAGTCATTTTAAAATAATTTATGTTTTCATAGAGAATTATGTTTTACATCAAGAACTAAAGAAATATATCTTTTTTATAATTTTACTTTTTTTATATCTGTAGCTATATTTTTTCTTATACCTACTATTGTTTGTTTATACTTTATCTCTTTTTTGAAAAGACCTAATCCCTACTCAAATCATGCTTCCTCTAATAAATACATTCTATATGGCCTCTGAAGCTACTCTTTTATAATCTTTTTAATATCCATAGACTTTCCAACATCCTCAACCATTTTATAAGATTCCCATCAATTTCTTTCTCTTATATGAAACCTGAATTTCGTATGAGAGTACTGCATTTCCTACAGCCGTGTCAAATGTAAGCTTGCATTCTCACTTCTCATGCAAAAAAGGGCAGTGTCTTCCTAAATTCCCAGTCATCAGTGTCATGGGGGGTGCCAGCAGATGGTATAGATAAATGGTATAAGCCTCAAATTAATAGGTGTTTATATAGGAAGATAAGAGAGCAATGATCTGCTAGTGGCATCAGTGATAGCTATGTGCATCACTGTTCAATTTTTTCTGGTATCTTAACCAGACCTCAATCAAAGGGGTAGTTTCAGAGTTCTCAGTGTAGGCTTTTCTTAAAATAATGCATTGGAATGGCTTAAGGCTTCCCTTAATAAGCTGCTGTGATAATAAGACTCCAGAATCTAGAGTTTTACATAAGTGAAAAATTTATTTATCTGTCTTATAACAGTCCAGAGGTAAACTAAATGTGGTGGTTCTCCCACACTTCAGCATGGAGCTTCCATCTCTGAGTCTTAAGTAGCTGCTGAAATTGCTGCCATTTTCCAGCTAGCAAGAAAGTGAAATGATAAGGGACAGTTTCCTTATTTAGGATGTAACCTGGAAGTAGGACACATCACTTTTTTTTTACCCACACATGACTACAAGGGAGCCTGGACATGTGGTCTCTATGTGGATGTTAATATGCACAGATAAAGCTTGGAGATTCCATTATTAAAAAAGAAGGGAAAATAGATACTAGTGGGAAATGACTAGTGTCTCACACAAGATAGGAATAGCCCTGTGGATTAGGGCTCCATGTGTAGTGTCATGTGGTTGCAGATATATGTGTGTGGTAAAACCCAACTTCCCTTACTGTTGTTAATTGGTAGAAAATAAAGGCACAAATGGCTCATTTAGCGCATCCAACCTCTGATCGGGCCTTACCTTCTGGGAGCCTAAAGTTGTGTGTGTTTGCTTAGATTAGTAATTATTAATGAAGAAGAAGAAAGATACTATGGTGACAGAGCTCTCTTAGGTAGTTTGCTGCTTGCCTAATCATTTTTCAAACTCTTTTTCTGTTGTGACACTTAGGCCAATTGAGTCTTAGAATCATTCCTCACATTATGAGTCTACAGTAAAAAATCTCTATTTAGTAAGTAGCCTTTTGGGGTAAGTCCTTTGGATTACTGTCCTCAGTACGTGTGAGGGAAGAAGATTTTATGAGGTTGAAGCATTAATGAAAATCAATTTCTTGTTACCCTTCATTACTGTAATACTATCCTTGCAATTATGAGTTTTAGATTTCTCTATGGTATTTTTTTTTTCCTTTCTTTGAGAGAAAACCAGTCTAATTATGTCTCAGGTAGGGGAGTATGGCTTTGCTTTTTGTTGTGGATTTATCATTAGTGATTGGATTTTCCCTTTATTTGTTACCATTTGTTTTATTTACTTTTTTTATTTGTAAAATAGTTTGACATAGCAAAAAGTAATGCCTTGTGTTTTTTCAAAATGTCCTCAAATTTTCTGTATTTTTAGAGTATCCTTCCTTGTTTTTCAGTTCTATGAATGTTTTACATGATTTTGTACTTTAGAGAGAGGGTGATTTATCAATTAAAAATAGGTTTGGCTATGAATAACAGAAATCCAAAATAAGAGTGGCTCAAGAAAGATAGAAATGTATTTCTTTTTTACATGAACAAGATCCAGAGATAAACAATCCAGGGCTGACATTGTGGTTCCATGATTATTGGGGACTCCAGCTCCTTCTATCTCTTTTTTTCTAACCTTCTCAATGCATGGCTTCTATTCCATGGTTCAAGATAACTGATTCGGACCAGCCATCATATATGTATTCCATCCATCAGGAAGGTAGAAGTGGCAAAGAAGGGCACACTCATTATATTACGTTTCATCAACTAGATCTTAATCATTTGGCCACATTGAGTTACAATAGTGATGGAAAAATATACACAACTCAAAAGTGAGTATTCTATTACCAAGGAAGAAAGGAAAGTGAATATTGAGAGACAAATAGCTATATATGCCACAGAAAGATAAATAAATATGTTCTATTTACTATCTTAACACACACATTTTTTTATCTCGAAACTCTTAAAATAATTGCATTTAAAGTACTAACAAGGAAAATATCCACATTAGTGCACCCTTAGTAATGTTGGTTATGACATCATTTGATGTGGGCATGATGTTCCATCGATGAGTTCCCTTCGATTTTATTTTTATTTCAAGAAGTAAATAAGCATAGGTGATACATAAGAATGTGGTCTCTGAGGGGTTTAGATTGCATTTTTCAGCATTTGAAATTCCCTTTATTAGTTTTATCTCACGCATATTTTCATACATGGGGACACTTAACAAATTTACACATTTTATAAAAAGAAGCTGAATTTAGTCAAAAAGAACCAAACACATGTTTATTATATAAAGTAGCATAATCATGATTGCATAGAAAATAGTCCTAACGTCACCTTTTCCTTCTAGGGGTGGGGGGATCTTGACATGCTGAAAGTTTAAAAAAAAACTGTCCAGGGAGAAGATTGTGCTAAAATAGCAGTGGAATACACATTTTTCAGTATAAAGCTTGAATAAGAGGCAAAGACATTTTATGCTGATGAACATCAGGTGAAAGATCTTGGCATAAACACTACGGTTTTGAAATAATAAGCTTTTGAACTAGTACAGGGCCATTATGGCAGAGCAGCAGCCTGGCCCTCTTGTCATCTGTGAAAAGGATATCAATATTAGTCATTTTCAACCTTCATTAAGTTCAGATCTTACATTCTTCCATCTCTAGGGTGTGTTTCATTGATGTTTTTCTAGCAAACAACACAAGGACACTGGGACGCAAGCTCACATCAAACTGGCATTTGAGACAGATTTTTTTTTTCTCCTTGGGACATTTACTACAAAGGAACAGAAAAGGTTTTCAACAATTCTTTCAATTTTATTAAAGTTTTCATGGATGTTCAATCTTTCTTAAGTAAATGAACTAATTAAAGTAACTAATATGGAAATAAATATTATAATTTAAAAGATATGTTTTGCTATTGTTTCTATAAGCTTTTTTGATTTTTTAAGTCTCACATATAGGAAGCATAGTGAATATAAATATGTATTTCTATATAATAGCTTTTCTTTGGTACTACATTCATTTATTAAATTAAATTGGAATTTCATTTTCCACCACCACACATGTATTAATGAACTTTTAAATTTTTTTAATTTTTAAAATTTATTTATTTATTTATTTGTTTGTTTGTTTGTTTGTTTAATGGCGACATAGGTTAATGAAATCCAGTAAGTTTCAGCTGTACATTTTAACAGTATTTATGACTATATAATCCCTTGCTGATAGTGAAGTCAACTTGTGCTTTTAAGCTATATAGAATCTCCACTTTTGTGTGCATAAGATGCCTCATCTACTCATGGCCTATCAATGATAGATGCCTCGTTTGAATAGCTTCAAAAGCTAAGTTCTAGGCACTGCTTTAAGAGACTACCATACAAACACACAGGGACCCAGACACAGCATACTGTGAGCAACCCCACAGGTTTCTGAAAAGGGTCTCACCAAAAGGAAGTAAGTGCAAGACAGAAGGGCAGAGTGGGGGATGGGTGGGGACAAATTAAAGTGATTTCCAGACCTTTGCGTTTTGAAAGCTGGCTTTGATTTGGCTCAATTATTACCAACTATGCAGACCTCATTCAGTTATCAACCATGAAGCACTTTCCAAATATTTTAAAGAAAAGGAGAGCTTCTGCTTGCTCAAAGTGTAGAACATGTCTAATAACAAGCACTTCAAATGTTCAGATCCTAAAGTGAAATAGTCATGGAATTAACAAATGATTAGAAACCTTTAAGTCCTTTCCATTTCAAATGTGGCAGTTTATCCATGGAGAAATAAGGGAGAATAAAAGCCTGCTGAAGAGTGAGTAATACCAATAACACCAACACAGAGAGAGTGAAAGGGGAGAATATGAACCCATGCAAAATAAAACTAGAAACGAAACTGTTGAATAAAATCTTAAATTATTTTTGATGCTGAATACATTTGTTCCTGTTATTAAACATGAACATATATTCTGGTTGTATATTTACATGGGCTTTATGAATTGCATTCAAGTGATTATGTGACTCAGTGTGGTTATGGATTAGCTTTTGCTTCATTTGTGCACATATCTATTTACATAAATTATGAATAACAAACTGGAAATGGATCAGAGTTAACTACAGCTGCTCCTCATTTGATGCAGATTCTCAACCCATTCTCTCCTGCAATAGCCAAGAAGAAAGTGTTTAATAAAAGAAGATTGTACTTTTGCTCATTGCTGCCTTCTGTAAAGCTGTTCTGTATTTCCAAGGAGCAACCTTTTCATAATTCATGGTTCTCTATATGAATAGTAGCATTAAAATGTTTCACCCTAATTACAGTAAGACAACCAATAATATATAAGAAAATTTTCTGAGGCACTCGGTCAGTCATATATATTGATTAAACTCCAACTCTATGCTGGGCAGAACATGAACAGTAAGGCATCTAAGAGGTAAATAAAATTGTAAGAAGCAATGACTATTAGGAAGCTTGACTTGCTAGAACTACCAGTCAGATGTAGGCCAATTCCCTGTTCAATCTTTCCATTCATGCTGCAAGATTTAAGGGGCTTAGTCTGTATTTTCCATCTTTCTGTAACTATCACTCTATCCTTTGGGGTTTCTCATCCTAAAACTGACAGCAGATGCATTTTGTTTTGTTCAGCTCACCTTTTATAGTTGCTACTCATGAAGAAAAACAAACTACAGCAGCCCTTTCTTCATTTCAAGGACTTAATACTAAGTACTATAAGAATGATAATGTTTAAAATGTCGAATATCGCAGAGAGATAAAAACATTAATAAATAATTTAAAAGTTCAAATACTTATAGTCTCTAACCTAGAGGAATAGATAACCTCACTGAGGTGGCATATGGAAGATCTCTTGAATGCCTTTTCTCTTTTGCTTTGAACAGAAGAACCTTATAATTTGAAATAAACAGAAAAGTGGGCACAAATTAGCAATATCAGACATCTACTTGTTTCTTGGGGATAATTTTTACTTATGGAAAACCGTTGACTAAGGAACATTCATTTAGGTGGATTTATTGCTCCAGTCTCATACATTAACGGTTTCCGATCTTTTTTTCTTTTTAGCAAAGGAACTATTTTATTATAATCCAATATATAAAATTGGTAAAATCTGAATATTTTTATTTGAAATCTAGGTGGAGGCTCCAAGTGCCATTCACTTGGCTTTCTTTCACAATCACCCACTCCAGAGAATTTTGTGGCCTCATGGAACACAGATGAAAACTACTGCCTTATGGTATTCCCTCAAAAACTTTCGTAAAAATAAAACCAGGCTTCACTATTTCAAATTACGAGCTTAAAAACAATCTGTATTCATTGTAAAAATTTTAGAAAGTGTGGAAATATTTTAAAAACAAGGGCAAGAAATAATCACTATTCTAAGGCTCAACCTCTATCTACTATTCACTGTATGTATGTGTGTGTGTGTGTGTGTGTGTGTGTGTGTGTGTGTGTGTGTGTGTGTGTGTATGTGTACATATATATAATGTATTAGCCTTTATTTTTTAATGGTAACTCTTTCTTACCCTCCTATCTTAGGAATTTATATTATAACCATAGGACAAAGCTTAATGTAGTCTGAAAAATACGTGCTTTTGAATCAGAGGGTTCTGCATTCAAATTTTGGTGTCTAGGGTAAGGTATGTAATTTCTCTGAGCCTTAGTTCTGCTATCTCCACCTTATTTTTAAAGTAGATATATAAAACCTCCATCAAAATGCTGCCGTGATGATAAAATGGATAAGTATGCAAAGTACCTTGATAGCTATGACATGATGGTTATCCTCACCAATCTTTGTGTTTTCTTTAAATAAATAAAGTTTGTACATTAAAACAAGAGAACGTCAGATAGTCAATAAGTTATTGATTTTTTTAAAGAGAATTTGAGTTGAGAAACATTCTTTTGTATCCTCAGAAATCACATCATGTGTCTCACCCATGCTGCCAATGTATAAAGATGAACTTGTGCTGTCCTGTGCCTCTAAATGAAAATGACTAAAACAGGTCAATACAAATGTCTATGCTTTTTGTGCCCACCACTGTTTTTACTGTTTATGAAGATGGTTTTATATAAAAGTGTAGTGATTAATAATTCCAATTTTAGCTCTTTCACTTACTAGCTTTGTGATCTTGGCAAATCATTTAACTTTTCTAAGCCTCAGTATCTTCTTATAAAGTGAAGATAAAATATGATAATATATGCAAAATATTTTGGACGGTTCCAGGCATATATGAAGTGCTAAATGATTGTTAGTGATCACTATTAAAATTATTTGAAATTTAATAAAACACACAGATAACAAAGGACTGTGTAATGTATAATTAACTCTAAAATTTTGTTGCTTTTTTCATAAATACTTTATTTTGTTAGTGCAGTAGGTGATAATGATAACATTTTAAGACTAAAAAGACATCAAGTAGTGAAAATTAGCCAAGGGAACAGCAACTTATATCACAAGGGCAACAAAAATCAACCTGGAAGCTACAAACTAGTTTATCTTGTCCTTGTCCAATAAGAGTCAAAGGCATGTTAAATTGGGAATTGATTAACCGGGTAAGAGAGGAAAATAATCCAAAGAAAAAGATCTTTCCTTAAAGAAAGTGACAAATGGTTTTCCCAAAGTCAAACCTGAGATCTATTATAGCTAACAATTATTCACTCTTTTTGAGAAATGTTTTTGAGATAGAGTACAAAGTTTCATCATTTTCAGAAAATAAAATGCTACACTGGAACCTAGTAACTCTGGAGTGCAGATCAAGATGTTGTTTGAAAATATGTCTTCCATAACCCCTGCAGGGATTCAGTCCGTTGAAACTCTCTCTACATGAGACGCGGTCAGCAGAAATGCTTATACTAAGTGGTCCCAAGGTTCTAAAATTAAGGATAAGCTAGACATATCTTCTAGGGCAGGCAGAGCTCTGGAACTCTCTGCCTATCTTGATTTATTAGGCTGAGTTCCAGGATTTTAGTATATGTAATACTTCTTGAGTTTATTTCTATATAACCCTAATGACAGCAGAGGGTAGGTTTTCTGCAACAATTGTCACTGTTTTCTCAGAGCATAAGTACAGTTAGAGGTGCTCAACCTTTAGTGTGCATACAAATCAACTTAGGAAACTAGTTAAAATGCAGATTTCTAGGCTACATCCCATAATTTTCTATTTGAATGTATTTTGTGGAATCAGGAATCAGCACTTTCCACAAGCTCTAGTAGTCTACATACATTTTGGGAAAAAAATTAAAAATGTTACCTTTTCTTAGTCCATGAGGTTATAAAACAGTCCAGCTGCCATATCAGGACAGAAAAGCGGAGGGAAAAGGAGTTTTAGAAGATTATATCTGTATATTACAGGGTAAAAGGATACAAACATTCACTGAGGAAGTTTCCCTTAACAAAATTCACAAGAAGATAAACAGCCATAACTATTCACTAACTCTTGGGGGTAAAGTAGTTACATAACACAGGAACAGGAAAGGGGATATTAAGGCAGAGAGTGGGCAGAGATATGTAAGAGAGGAGAAGCCATGGATGCAGCTAGTAAGAAACAAAACTATGTTTTAAACTCAGATACATCTGACTCCAATTCCATTCCCCTAACCACTATACTAGTGGTTCTCGAATTTTGAGTGTTTTAGGATCATCTAGAAAACTTATTAAAATGAAGATTCTTAAAATACAGTGTTAGAGATTCTTATTCAATAGAGCTGAAATGGAACATGAGTGATCCTGATGAAAGTGAACTTTGTATTAGTTAGGGTCTATACCCAAATCTAAGCAGCTGTAATGAAGAACTCCCAAAATAAATAATAGAAGTTTATTTTTCTCTCATAGATTGGTGCTGGTCCAGGGTAGATATGTGTTCTGATCCATAAGTTACTGTAGATACCTAAATTATTTCTATATTGTTACTCTGACATATCCTAGGGTGTTGTCTTTGTCTACAGGGTTTAAAGCATTGCTCAGCAGCTGCCCATTGGAAGGAAGGATGAGAGCAAATTAAGGAATAAACAATCTTTTTTTTTAGTAAGTGACACAACAGTTGAACACATCATTTTGACTCATAGTACACTAACGAAAACTTTATTCATATAGCCACATCAAGCACAAGGGGAGCTTGGAAATTAAGTCTCTAGATAAACCACATGTTCACTGATAAAACTGAAGGGGATATCTATTGTTGAAATGAAGAAGGGGAGAATAGATACTGGGAGAGAGCAAGCAGTCTCTGTCACAGTACTCAGACTCTACTTTTTAAAAAGATCAAATGTTTATAAAATACCTTATACAGAGTCAATCCTAGTAGAATGCTATAATAGACACCAATGTGAGGGTTAGTTGTTAGCAGAGGCCCTGAAAAAACCCATATGAGCAGCTTTATCCAATTCTAGAATATCTAAATTAGCTCTAATAATACCGTTGCTCTAATAATTAGCTCTAATAATACCGTTAAGTAAAAAAGACATTCCAGGGACCCTAAACCAAAGGACACAATCAAAATCTGACCCCTTGAACTTTCAGATCTGATGTGGTCTTATTCCAGAAGCTCTTGACACTGGAGAAGGAATTAAAAGCTATAAAAATACAAATAAACGAGAGATCACATTCTATTGGAAAAGCTTGAAAGACATGATATTTAAGATAAATCTTGAAGGACAGTAGCATTTTAACAAGCTGAATTGAGGATGAGTGTTTCAGTTGAGGTTAAGGAAATATGACATGAGTGGAGCAGGCAAAAAAATGAAGAAAAAAAGAAAACAAGAAGAATTCTCAATGAAGCTTTAATTCAACTCAAGGATATTTAGAATAATCCCATCAAAAAAGTAATGATGAGACAAGATGGGGAAATTAACTTTAAAATAAAAATAGGCAAGTTTCAGTTCTTCTATTCCTTCATCTACTTACATATTAACTTAATTTTTCATGGGTTAGAGATGATATAACAAATTTGCAACTAAATTCAGCATTCTGCTGACTTGACACGAAGAAACACATACTTTAGCAAATTAAAGAGGAGAAAGGTTAAAGATGTCAGAGACTCTGCTCTACTAAGCTTCTCCTAAATTATCATTAAATTATTTTTCTTGTGCTTCTGAATTTGTGCACTTAACATCAACTCTAATGTCTTTTTTTAGCTTTTGATGCTTTCTAGTTCAAATGGTAACATTTTAATATGTTATTTTTGCTATGTTAATATATAATTCATCTTTTCTAATATTTCTGGTCACTCAGTAAAGGAGCTGCATAACAGAAATAGCTGAATTTTATCTGACTGTATTAAGAGATCATTTGACAGTAGCTACAGGAAAATCTGTAAAGTATTGCAGAAATTGTAAAATTTCTCTAGTTTGCATTGATACGATTCACACACCACATTTCAAATGTTATTTTCTTTCTAATATATTGATCCTTCCTCCTTTTGATAAATCCCTTTCTCCATGTTTTTACATCTTTCTTTAAAAGTATACCATGAACCATTATCAGTCACTCACAGGAATAAGAGTAGAAAACATTAGAGTAGCCCATGTTAAATTACTCAGTTAGTCATATCAGAAAAATCCATACTCACTAACTTAATATTTCAAAAATAGAAAGATGACATTGACTATCAACTGACAATATACAATGCATTGTTTATATAGTAGAACATGTACTGTGGAGTCACATAAACTAGAGTTCAAAGCATGTGTCTGTCACCTACTAAGTATGTGACCGTGGGCAAGTTGCATAAACTTAAAAGAGATAATGTATATCAATCTGCACAGAACCTGGCAGCTAGTAAATGGTCAATAAGCAGGGTTTTTCTGTTTTTTTTTTACTATTTATATATCATATGTGGGAAATAAATAACAATCGTTTTATCAATAAGATGATTTATAAATATGTGTGTAGCCTTCTTTTAGTATCAACTTTTTAGAAATTCTAAAGGCAGCAAAAAATCTTAATATCATTTTCAAAATAACTACGGTGGATTCAGAAATTATTGCCCCAAGGTTGAATCTCACTTGAGTCAAACATTTGAAATGATTAAAATTAAGTCATTTCTGTTATAGTTAGCAATAAAATAAATCATTGTAAGTACTGACTTCTCTTCTTTAAAGCTTCCACATTAAATGTACTGTTTTCCTTTACAAATGGGCTATTCCACATTTTTTTCTCTTTGAAATCAATTTGCTCACTTTGTTTTAGACAATAGAATATATTATACTGCAATGAAATTTCAATATTAAAGATTTGAGATAGAACAGCTCATAGGAAATTTTAGAATTAGAGTAACATTTTGTTTTATAGATTTTTTTTAGCTCTATAATATTTTTAACATAGTGTGTAACTTGAATAGGCATTAATCTGCATTTGACAGCCATATATACAGAGTATATACAGAGAAAAAATGTTTTTGTTCACATTTTGCCTAATAAAAATCTTGTTCACATTCAATTCACCTTTATTACTATATATAAATCATTATTTGATTCATGTAGTTAAATTAATACATATCCTCATTCAGAACCTCCCTCTACCCAAAGGGAATACTACTATGAACACTTTTTTATGTTTACTTTTTAAATTATTATCCCTAAATCAAATCCATTTGAAAACATGATGCATAGAAAACATGATAAATGTTAGATGGGGGTAAGATAAAATAAGGTAGTGTGGTATAGTAGAAAAGGATTGCCTTTGAAATATGACAGTCTTAGATACAAATACTGGCTCTTGCCATTTACATGTCTGTGGAATGTTCAGCAAGCTAATTAACCTATCAAAATCTGTGTAATTATACTTACTGTTAATAATGACTAGTGAAAGAGAATTTGATTGTAGAAAGTGACATAATGAATGGCATACGTGGAGTAAATACTTATGTAATTAAGCCCAGAGACTCTGAAAGAAAGCTAGGACAAGATAGCCCAAAGCTTTACAATTGCTTCCTACTGGTTAACAAGTTTAGGTCTTCCTAAGGGGTCTGATGGAGCCAGATCAAATGTTGTATGATTTTATCGGCTGCACCATAGAATGGAAATGTCATGGACAAAGGAAATTTTGTAATTCCTTATTCTATTTCACAACACCCTCCCTCAAATTACCAGAAAAAAACTGTTAAAGCATCATAATTCTTTTTTCTAATACAAGTTTTTTTTTCTCCACCTTCAGAAACAAATCCTCAAATAAAGAGGTGATGGTCTATCAAAGATATGGCCAATTTGTGTAGTATGGCAGAACTGATTAAATAAATGAACTATAAAAACTCCCATAATTAAAAACACACTTAAAATGTGTTATTATTTTAGAGTAAGTCAAAGAAATTAATTTAAATTCCAGAAATAAGATGTACCTAAAAGTCCTAACAAAGAATCACATAATTTGTTTATAAAGTAAATAATACATATATGTGTATATATAGAGACATTTTCTAGAAATACAGGAAATAATTTTATCAGTGATTATCTCTATGCTATATTATTGGGAGTTTGGGGAGAATAGGAAAGGAAATTTTACTTTAGTATTTTCTTTCTTTTTCTTCTTTTCTTCTTTCTTATTTTCAATCCTTTTACTTCTTGTGAGCTTATACTATTCTTATTACTTAATAAGTAGTTAATAGAAGTGGCACGTAGAATAAATAGAAAAAAAGGATGATTCAATGCCTATTTTGTGAATAATTGATGAATAGAAAAAATAATATTAGACCTCTATATTACTCCTAACAGAGAAAATAAAATTCTATATAAATTAAATATCTGAGCATGTAAAACAAAATCTAAAACTATTTGATAGTAATATTAAAAAATCATGATCTCTTGGTAAGGAAATCTTTTTAAAGACAAAAATCACAAATCACAAAGGAGCATAGTTAAATTTAATTACATAAAATTAAAAATATTAGGAAAGCGGAGTGCTGTCAGAAACACAGTAGAGCGAGAGATGTCCCAAGATCTCTCCCCTTGAAACAACAAAAAGCTGAACATCTAAAATTCAACAAAAACCACCCAAACTGCACACCAGCATGTCTGAGCATGGGATCTGCACATAAGAGCTTGCACAGGTAAGAATGTCAGGTGTTGGGCGGTGGACTGGGAGAAACAAAGAAACTGCCTCTCACAGTCAGAGCTCCCTGTAGGAGAAGGGGGGAGAAGAGGAGGTGTGGTGAGTTCCCTAAACAGCCCTGCTGGGAGACCTGTAGGTTCCATGTGGCTGGCAGCTGTGCACAGGCATCAGGGCAGAAAGCAGAGAAGCGAGGACGGCAGAGAAGGGGGGACAGGAGAGAAACAATAGTTGATTTTTATCAGCCGCAGTTGCTAAACCCAAGATGAGGAGCAGCACTCATCTTCCAAATCAGAGGAATCCTCCCCCTATACCTTCCAAGAACAAACACCGTGGAGCCCCAGGGGAATCTGAGCAAAAGCTATTGAAACTGTCGCTAACATGGACAGGAACTTAGACTGAGGGTAGCAAGCATTAAAGAATATTTTTTTAAAAAGGCATGATTAAGACCTTATATAAAGCAGGGATCCAAGATGCTTAGACGTCAACTACTGGAAACCAATAGAAAAATGCCTTCTTTGGAGCAGGCTAAAGAGAGACATTTATATAATAAATCTTCTTTCTGGAATAAAATCAGAATATACTTCCACTAATGCCCAGGCAGAGAAATAGTCCATTAAACACCATGAACAACCAAGGTGACAATGTAGCTCATAAAGAAAGAGGAAAATCTCCAGAAAATAAGCTTACAGACATAGAAATATGTGACTTAAATGACAGAGAATTCAGGATGATACCTCTGAAAAAACACAGTGAGTTCTGAAACAAGTCACATCAACAATTTCAAGAATTGAAAAAAAAAAAAAAACAGCTAGATGAGCAGAATGATTTATTTCGCAGGGAGATTTAAACCTAAAAAAAAAAAAATCCAAATAGATCTTCTGGAGATGAAGAACACCCTGAAAGAGATGAAAAATGAAATAGTAAGTTTGGGAAATAGAGTCGACCAAATGGAGGGTAGGATCAGTGATATCAAAGACAGAATTCTGGAAATAAATCAGAAGGAATGAGAGAGAAATCGAAGAATGAAAAATAATGAAAGAGAAATACAACAACTAGCTGATACCTTTAGGAGAGGAAACATAAGGATAATGGACATTCTCAAAGGGGAGAAAAAGGGGCAGAGATTAGAAAATATTTTCAGACAAATAGATGATGAGAATTTCCCAAATCTAAGGAATGATCTGGGGCTTGGAATTCAAGAAGTCAGCAGAACACCCAATTTTCTCAACCCAAAAAGGCCTTCTCCAAGACACATTGTATTAAAATTATCAAAAATCAATGACAAAGAAAGAATTCTCAGAGTAGCCAGGGAAAACAAGATAGTAACTTATAAAGGAAAACCTGTTAGATTATCATTGGACTTCTTAACACAAATCTTACAAGCCAGATGGAAGTGGAATCAAATATTCAAACTATTAAATGAAAGGAACTACCAGCCAATAATGTATCCTAAGAAGCTCTCCTTTAGATATGATGGAGAAATAAAGACCTTTCTAGAAATACAAAATTTGAGGTCATTCTCCACTACGAGGCTTGTATTAGAGAAAATAATGAAAGAGGTCAGCTCACGTCATATAAAATGATAAAAAAATTCAAAAGTAAGAGTAAGGGGACTAGCAGGTAGATAGAAACAGAGAAGTGCAAACCTTACAAAGAACATAACAATATAAGCTAAAACAACAATAAAAAGGAATTGTTATAACAAGATAGTCATGCACATTCAGCATACATAGGGACAAACTGAGATAACAATGACTAAAAAGGGAAGGATTCAAAGATCCAAATGTGCAAAGGGGAATGGAGAAAAGGCACAAGCAGAAAAAAATGGACTACTACAGTTATATAACTATCCTCAACATATTTGTAAAGTTAACCACACGCCAAGACTCATAACAGAAGTATATAATGTAAAAAAGATAGATCAGAGAGAAAACCCACAAACCTCAACCAAAATTAAAAAAAAAAAAGAGACACACAAGGACAAGGAAACAATGGAAACACTAAGCTACCAGAAAGCAAAACATAAAATGATTATATGAAAACCTCTTATTTCAATAATCAACCTAAATGTAAATGGACTGAACTCACCAATAAAAAGAAACAGAGTTGCAGATTGGATCAAAAAACAAAACCCAACCATATACTGTGTCCAGGAGACACATCTCAGCTCTAAAGACAAATATAGACTCAAAGTGAAAGGGTGGAAAATGATATTTCAAGCAAATGGCATTCAAAGAAAAGCGGGAGTAGCAGTAATAATATTGGACAAAATTAACTTCAAAATAAAAAAAGGTAAAGAAAGATAATGAGAGACACTTCATAATGGTTAAGAGAATCATACACCAAAAAGACATAACACTTATTAATATTTATGCTCCCAATCAGGGAGCCCTGAAATATATAATGGAATTACTAACAGAACTAAAGGAAGAAATAGACCAAAACACTATCGTAATAGGGGACCTAAATACCCCACTGTTGGATAGGGACAGATCATCCAAACAGAAAATTAGTAAGGAAATTGCATCCTTAAGCTACATATTAGACTAATGGGACCAAACTGACATTTATAGAGCCTTTCATCCCCAAACAGCTACTTATACATTCTTCTCTACTTCACATAGAACGTTCTCAAAGTTTGACCACATACTGAACACAGAGATACCCTCAACAAATATGAGGGTTGAAATCATGCCAACCATATTCTCTGATCATAATGCTTTGAAACTAGAGATCATCTGCAAAAAGAAAGCAAGAACCACAAGTACATGGAGATTAAACAACATGCTACTGAAGAATAACTGTATCAGAAAAGGAATAAAAAGATATATCAAGAGATACATGGAAATGAATCATAATGATAGAACAACGTATCAAAACTTTTGGGGCACAGCAAAAGCAGTTATTAAAGGAAAGTTTCTATCATTACAGGCCTATCTCCAAAAAAATAAAGAACGAGCCCAAATAAACAATCTAACGCTTCATCTTAAAAAAACTAGAAAAGGAAGAACAAATGAAGCTTAAAGTCAACAGAAGAAAAGAAATAATCAAAATTAGAGCAGAAATAAATGAAATTGAAAACAAAAAAAAAGGAAAAAAATAAATGCAACAAACAGCTGATTCTTTGAGAAGGTTAATAAAATTGACAAACCTCTGGCTAGAATCACTAAAGAAAATAGAGAAAGGACACAAAGAAAATCAGGGATAAAAGAGGGGAAATTACAACAGACACTGCAGAAATACAAAGGATCATACAAGAATACTATGAAAAACTATATAACGCCAAATTTAATAATTAAGAAGAAATGAACAAGTATTTAGAAAGATACAACCTTCCTAGACTGAATCAAGAAAAACTGGATCAGCAGTATAGACATTGAAACACTCATCAGAAACCTACCAAAAAGTAAAAGTCCAGGACCAGATGACTTCACCAGTGAATCTACCAAGCATTCAAAGAAGATTTAATAACTATTCTCCTAAAACTCTTCCAAAAACATGGAACAGAAGGCAATACTTCCTATTAATTTTATGAAGCCAATATTACCCTGATATCAAAACCTGGTAGAGATAACACAAAAAAAGAAAACTACAGACCGATATCTCTCATGAACATAGAGGCAAAAATCTTAAATAAGATATTAGCAAACTGAATACAGCAATATATTAAAAAGATTATACACCGTGATCAAGTAGACTTCAAGAGGCACAGAGATGGTTCTACATACACAAATCGATTAACGTGATGCTCCACATAAACAAATTTGAAAAATAAGAATCATATGATCATATCAATAGATTCAGAAAATGCCTTCGACAAGATACAGCATCCATTTATGATCAAAACACTTAACAAAATTGGTCTAGAAGGAAAGTACCTTAACATAATAAAGGTCATATATGGCAAACCCTCAGCCAACATTATACTGAATGGTGAAAAACTAAAAACCTTCCCTCTAAGATCAGGGACAAGGCAAGGCTGTCCACTATCGCTACTGTTATTCAATATGACATTGTTGGTCTTAGTGAGTGCAATCAGACAAGAGAAAAATATAAAAGGCATCCACATAGGAAATAGAATATTGAAATTGTCATTATTTGCAGATGACATGATTCTCTATACAGTAAACCCTAAAGACTCCACAGGAACACTACTAGAAACAATAAGCAAATACAGTCAAGTTTCTGGATACAAAATCAATGTTCAAAAATCCGTAGATTTTGTATACTCTAAAAATTAAGTGTCAGAAAAAGAAGTGGAAAAAATAATTCCTTTTGCAATTGCAACGAAAAGAATAAAATACCTAGGAATAAATCTAATAAAACATGTGAAGGACCTATATAATGAAAACTATAAGACCCTATTAAAAGAAATTGAAGAAGATACAAAAAACTGAAAAGATATCTCGTGTTCTTGGATTGGAAGAATGAACATAGTTAAAATGACCATATTATCTATAGCATTATACAGATTTAATGCAATCCCCATCACAATCCCATCAGCATTTTTTAAAGAAATAGAACAAAAAATCTTCAGATTTGTATGGAAGCACAGATTTGTATAGAAGTACAAAAGACCCCAAATTTCCAAAGCTATCCTGAGGAAAACAAACAAACAAACAAACAAACAAAACAACAACAACAACAACAACAACAACAAAACAAGGCTCAAAGCATCACTCTGTCCAACTTTAAATTATTCTACAAAGAGACAGTAATCAAATGGTATGGTATTGCCAGAAAAAACAAACATACACACCAGTGGAACAGAATCTAGAGTCCAGAAATAACCCCGTGTACATATGGGTTAATAATTTTCATCAACAAAGCCAAAAACCTATAGTGGAGAAAGGAAAGCCTCTTCAATAAATGGTGCTGGGAGAACTTGAAAGCCACTTGCAAAAGAATGAACCTGGACTGTTGTCTATTACCACACACTAAAATTAACTCAAAATGGATTTAAGACCTGAATATAAGACCTGAAACAATAAAGTGCGTAGAAGAAAGCATAGGAACTGAACACATGGACCTTGGATTTAAAGAAGATTTTACAAATTTGACCTCAAAGGCAGGGGAAGTAAAGCAAAAATAAATGATTGGGACTACATCAAACTAAAAAGCTTCTGTTCAACAACAACGACAACAAAAAAAAATGTCAACAAGGTAAAAAGACAACCATTCAAATGGGAATATATATTTGCAAGCAATGCCTTCGATAAGGGCCTAATATCCAAACTATAGAAAGCACTCATACAACTCAACAACAGCAACAAAATAACAAATGATCCCATTAAAAAATGAGCAGAGGACCTGCACAACTTTATACTCTTTGGCAAATGATGGGAAGATAACCTAGGGGAATTGAATTTAAGCAAGTTTGAAACAACCTTATTTCATGTTGTCTTATGCCAGGTACTCCTGGGTTCAACTTTTGATTCAACCCACATTACTGTATTTGACCAAAATGTGCTGGAATTGACTCGTATTAGCTCCAAAGCAGATAAGTGTTGTAGAAATAATTATTCCCAGGACAAAAGCATTTGTTCTTTGACATGGTTTATTTGGAGCATCTACCTGACTGCATCATACCAGCAAATTATTGACAAGTAAACTATGGCTATTTGGCTCTTAGAATGGCTTAGGATGTCTGTAGGAATATGAAAACACCTTTCTTTGCTCCTAAAAAGGCCTAGATTGTTTCTCAAAGGACCTGAAGAATCCTGATATTAGTCAGATATTATCAGCAGTGGATACCTTCATGCAGACTTGGATACAAAAGGATATTGACCCTACATAGGGGACAATATTCTTGGGTCTCTTGTTTTATGTATCCATCTTTATGCAGTTGTGTTTGAGTGTTTGAGTGTTTTTTACTTACACTAAATAAATTTGTATCCTTTGGCAGTGTTTCTAGATACCATCAACGCTACTTCAGTCAAACACCACCTGTCAGTAACAAATATCACTTTGTTTAATATCTGAATCCCTCTTATTATCTGAAAAAAAAAGAAGCTCTTGTTTAACTAAGCTTTATTTAAATAGCATGAGATATTACTTAAAATGTGCTCTAAGTGCATTTCTGAATATCTGTAAGTAAGAAAAATATTGAATTCTTGTTTCCCATTGGCAGAACATTGGATTTTTGGACTTATTTAAAGATATATTATAATACTGTAATAAAACAGAATCTGATAAAAGTGTGGGAGTAGAAAAATAATTTATTCCCACCTTTCTAAATTCCTCTGGCTATAGTAATAATTAAATTAACATGAGACAAATTAACAGGAGAAAATGCCCAAAATTATTATGTATATACACATGGGGATTCCATAAGAATATAAGACGGAGGACAAATTGGGCAGTTGAGGCCTACATGCCATTCTTGAGCTGAGGAGAAAGTGGGGATGATGGTTTGGGATTTCAAAGGGCAAGGAGACAATTCACATGGAGATTAAAAGCTAACGTTTGGTAAATAAATGTTTTCTAAGCCATCTTTAACAATGCAGCACAGAGAGGACTTTGATCACACAGGCCTTACTAGTTTCTTCCCTGCCTATCACATATTAGTTCACATTAAATTATTAATGTCTATGGTAATATCCCCTGTCCTGGAGCAGGTCTTCTATCTAAATTCTTTTAGGAAGTAAGAAGGAAGGTTAGAGGTTTTTCCTGTGTCTTTTGTTTCTTAGAAATAACTAACTTAAAATAATCAATATCCCCAAAGTCATATTTGGGGTTAGCAAATTCTGTTTCCCCTCAAAAATGTACTTAGTACCTGTGGTTAATTAAGACTTACTTGCTTCAAGTCCATCAATATTTGAGGCTAAGGACAAGTATATCAGGGTTAAAAATTTCCTAAGCAGTTGTCAGTTTCAAAATATCCTATAGCAGATAACAATGTATATGTTTACTTTGCTCAGCTTTAATTTTCAAGCACTTAATTAAAATTGCTGGCTTTGAAAATGACCATTTTGATCTGAGCTAAAGGCTACAAGTAAGGAAATTAGGTAACAAGCATGGTTCATATTTATGCCTCCTACTCCATGTTTTCTACAGTGTAACTATCACTGTGTCCCCACCTCTTGAATCTTAGTGGAGACTTATGACTTCTCCATCATGGTGGAGGTTATGCTATTTGACTTCCAAGATGCATTCATAAAAAGATCAAGCATCCATTTTTGTTTCTCTCTCTCTCTCTCTCTCTCTCTCTCTCTCTCTCTCTCTCCCCCCATCTTGCTTTGGAGACCCGTGTGGAGAAATAATATTTGTGTGTTTTAACCAACAGCCTTTGCTAAGATTTCAGCCACCAGCCAGGATCTACCACCAAATGTGTGATTGAGTGACCCTTCAGAACATTCCAGCCCTCAGACTTCAAATCAACCCAACAGATGCTAAGTGGAACACAGATGTCTTCCTCACCAATCCCAACCAGAATTGTAGGTTCATGGATAAAGTAAATGCTCGCATTGTTTTATGACACTAAGATTAGGGGTAAATTTTTACAGAAGCATAGTAACTGGAGCAATTCCAGACTGATATATCCAACTGTTTACTTGCTGAATGCAATTTTAAAATGGTAAAAACCAAACTCCTTTTTATCTTTCCTCATATCTTTCCCCTTAGCAATCTTCTCTATCTCACCGAATGGCAACTCTATTCTTTCACTTTTTCAAACCGTGAACCAAATTAATTTTTGATTCTTCTCCAACATTTCTCACTGGATTATTTCAATAGACTCCTAAAGGGTCTTCTTGTTTTATCCCTCAACCTTTCACACAGTCTCCTCATATCCTCCATACAAATCCTTTTAAAATCTATTTTTGTCATTTAACTACTCACTCTGAGTAAATATCAAAGTCTTTAAAATAAGCCCCCAGTTCCCTCTCTCTCCTCATGACCTCATATTGTCCTCTTTGCTCACTCAGCAGCAGTTACATTGGCTTCCTTGTTATTTCATGATAATACCAGGTACCTACTTGTCTTCAATGTTTTTGCTGCATGGATTCCTTTTGCATTATTTATCACATTGTTCAGTTGCTCACTTCCATCTGCACAAATATTATCCCTTCAGAAAAGCCTTCTTTGTCCACCTTATTCTCTTATCCTATTTAATTTTCTCTTTATCACTTATTAACACCTGACATAATTACCTATTATATATTTGTTAGTCTCTTAACCCCATTAGAATGTAAGGTTCATAAGGGCAGAGACTCTGCTTATTTTGTTTACTGATAAACCCTAGCACTTAAAACAGTGTTTGGTACAAAGTAGTTGCTCAGTAAATATTGTCGAATGCAAAGCCAAGAGGCTCCTAAAATCTCCTTGTGTGATGTCCTTGAAAAACAAACAGTAAGCTCTCTTAGGGTCTTTCTTAAAGCAGGGTAGAGGATAATACTGAATATATCTAAAGGTCATTAGTTTTACCTTTTATTGTGCAACTGTTGTGAATGAAGCACTTATGTCTAGATGAGGGAAAGTATTGAGAAAACAGTTAAAATATTTTGAAATCAAAGACTTTATAAACAAGCACATTGAAATGAATCAAGTCCTATGACAGAACTTTTAAAGGAACACAAATGAGAAAACAAAAGAAAAAGTTGTCGATTGTATCTGGAAGAGGGATTTTAAAAAAAACTTCATATCCTGAAAGATAAGCAGTTTGCCAGAAAAATGAAAAAGACAGTATTGGAGATACAAGAGGGTATTCCAAGCTGTAAGAGCAACACGAACAAAGGAATGTCTAGGTAAAAGAGTTTACAATGTTGCAGGACTGAATGCCTCTTATTCAGCTTGTGTAAAATGTAGGGTTATATGAAAAAGGAAGATAAAGAAGTGAGGTAAGCAGGGGATGGGCCTTTCATTACATATTTGTTTGGACATTATTGTGTAGTGAATAAAGATTCTACAAGGATCTTAAGCATAGTTGTTTCCTTGTTTCAGGATTCTTAATGACAAATGATGTGGCTAAAGAAATAGGTCAGCCTATTTCCCTTTGTTCTATCCACATAGTACAGAGTTTCTAGAAACACAAAAATACTTCTCTCAAATAATTCTCTAAGGAAGGAATTAAACCAACTGAATCCATTAAGTCTAATCAGGCTATGGTCATTAGTAACAGTATATTTTTTGTTAAAATGAAATGTACAATTCTTTATGAGGTTAATGTTGTGAAAAGCTGCTAAGTGCTTCTATAAAAAAGAAATGGTTAAATGTCGAAATTATCTATTTTAGAAGGAGAGTAAATGTCAAAAATAGTGGAATTGCTAATTAAATTATGATAGGGTACTATGTATTCATTAAAAAGTGTGATTATGAAGATGATATAATAGTAAAGAAAAATGGCTTTACATATAATACTAATTTAAAAAAAATAGAATTCAGAATTATATTTACCATAGGATTTCAATTAAATAGGGGAAAAAAAGCCACTGTGATAGCCAGGCTCCAAAATGGCTTCCAATGATATTGTCTCCTGGTATTTATGCCCTATATTATCCTCTCCCTCATTGAACAGGGAAGACTCATGTAACCAATATGATATGGTGGAAGTAACATGTATAAGTTCTGAGACTAGGTCGTAAAAGATATTATAAGTTCTACTTTGCTTTCTCTTTGATTACTCATTCTAAGAGAAGCCAGCCATCCCATCCATGAGGACATTCGAACAGTCATACAGAGAGTTCCATATCATGAGGAAAATCAAGGCCCCACACCTGTCAACATCCAGCAAGGACTTACTCATGAGCCTTGGAATTAGATCCTCCAAATCCTAGGCAAGACTTCAAATGACTGCAACGTAGGCTGACAATTATATTGTGTTGAGAGGAAAATGTTTCCTCTAACAACTTGTTTCCAAATGGTACTAATGACAGTGATGGGGCTATGAATGAATTGACAACAATCAGATTAATAGAAGTTTATTTTACATTAATGTAGAAGCACTTTACAAGGAGTAGCCCCCCAGAAACCAGGAGTAAGGGTTTATATATCAGCTTTAATAAAAGGAGCAGAGTGGGGCTTTGGTGGGAAAGTATGGAAAGTTCTATTGGACTTTTTTACACAAATTTTCATCCTGGTGCTAATGGGCAGACTCCTTTTTGACTGGAAGTTTCCCTGGAAGGGAATTTATGGCAGTCTAATTCTCAAAAAGCCCCGTTTTAATCATCAGTCAAAGGGACATTCAGGTCCATTTCTCCATCAGGAAAAAAGTTGGCATTAAGGGAAAATATAATCTCAGATGTGTGGCCTTCTGGCCAAGTGGCTATGATTTTTTCTTATTGGAGTGATCACTGTATCCCTGGGGGTTGCAGCTTTCTATAAATTTGCTGTGGCTGAACTAAGGAAGAAGGCATATAAAAATTTCTACTGAAATTATTATTCCATGAATGATTTTGAGGAGATGAGGAAGGCTGGTATCTTTCACAGTGCAAAGTGATTTTGGAGTGTAAAAAATTTCTTTGAGTTGACTTCCATGGAAGTTTGTTACTGACCTGTGTTTGTGAACTATGAAGCATAAATATTCAGGCTGAGGAATAGTATCTTTTGATAAATAAACAATTAACAAACATTGTCAAAAAAAGAAATGTTCAGGTAAGGCTTTTTCTGCAGCTGTTTCTCCAAACGTTTTTTAGTTTATAGTAGTTACAGGAGAGAAATAAACTTTCCTCTACCCTCAAGATTCTTTCATCTGGTCTAATAAATAAACATGAGATAGATTAGCAGGACAAAATGACCAAATTTAGTTACACACGTATGTGTGGGAACTCCACATACCCGAGAGTGTCAGAGATGCCACACATATGAGAGGTTCAATGAAAGAAAGGAAAATTGAGGTCTATATAACATCCTAAGCTAGGGATGAGGTAAGGCACTTTGGGACTTCATAGGGTAATTACAGGGAGAACATCTGTTCAGTAATTATTAGTTTGCCTTGCAATATAAGTATGTAAAAAAGTTATTTCTGGTTTAACTCTTATCATGGACTAGACCCCTAATTTAAATACTTCTAGATAGTTAAGATGGGAGAAGTTTCTTCTAAGCCCACAGTGTCTTGGTTGCCTTTAGCTCAAAGTAATCTGCATACCACTGAGGCACACCTTGGGGTGGCTCACTCTGAACCCCTACATAGTATTCATGCCACTGTAGTGGGTTATTGGTCACTTCAGCTGCAATATCATAAGACATCTTGAGTCATTACTACCCAATTAAGTCATTCTTGAATACCTGACTCACAGAAACTGTATGAGATAAAATGTTCATTGCTAATGTTTTAAGCTCTTAAATTTTGGTGTAATTCGCTATACAGAAATTGATAAGTAATTTATTCAAGTATTTAATTTCCAATTTCTTTAATGTGATAATAATTTTATAATGAAAAACATAATGAAACATTACTTATTTGATTTTAGTTAACAAAATATAATTCTAATGTCTATAAAATGATGAAGACCATCACTTTAAAATTCTGAAATAAAGATGCAATAAAAAGCTTAAAGAACTGGACTTCACTAGATCTATCATTAACAAAAACTTGCATAAAACCACAGAGAACACCATAGCCAGTAAACCAATACATGAACCAACAGGATAGGCTTCATGAAAAAGAGAGATAAGTTCAAACATTTTGATGCTAAAATTTCTTTAATGTAGAATCCAAAAGTATTATTATAAAGATTGAAAACTTAATACCATAAAATGTGTTTACTTGAAATATCAGATTACAGACTGCAAGAGATTTTTAAAATATAAAATAATTCTGCTTTTTTCCTCTTCAGTTTAGCAAAGCAATTATACCTTATCTTCTTCTGACTATAAAAACAATAAAAGAGAGATTTGAGAATCTTCTTAAATAAATCAATAATATCTAGAATCAATAAGAGGGCTTTGGTAAACTGCAAAACTGTTGTGCAATCATATTCTAAAGCGTAAATGACCTTTATTAGTATTCTGCTTATCTGAGTATATCTAGCTCTTAAAACACTCATAACAACCATACAAAAGCAGCTACAAATATATTGAAGGAACATTTAGGATTATATCATTAAAAATAAAATTAAAAATAAAAAAAAGAACTGACACAGAAAATGTAATGTATTCAATATTTTGAAATAAGGAAATGAGAAAATTTGTATGACCTACTTAGTTTTGCCCCTTTAAAAACGAGAGCAAAACCTTTTATTGGCATTTTTCTCTTTTAAAGCAAGGTACGAAAAAGTACGACTTTTATATTTGCCTTGAATCTCATCAGCTATTCTTGGCAAATATGAAAACATGAATTTCATCAAGAACTCATTATGGCTCCAGAGAAGAGTTAGAATAGGGAGTATGCAAAACATAAAAATAAAAAGTTTGGCCTTTTTTTCTGATATTTATTACCATAACTTAGAAATATTTAACATTTATTGAACATTCGCTATGTTCCAGATAATGTAATAAGAGCTTCATTATCTTATTTATTTTTTAAACCCTGGAAATGAAATTAAGGGTCCTTATGACTTTGATTAAATTTAGTTTTAAATCCTAGCTCTAGAAATTATATCCCTATTTCTCTCTATAACCCCTCAGAATCCTAGCTTTTCCCCTAGATAATCGGCTACTCCCAAAGCAGCAGAAGACAGTAGCCTGGACCTGACTAATAGTCACATGGTTCAGGCTAAAGATAACATCTTAACTTAAGTTACATTTTCAACTCCTGATCCCTAAGGTGGAACAACTCTTGGCTACCTTCCCATGAGATCGGACAGAGAGATGCCAGGAAGAGACCACAGAGAAGCCTTCAAGACCTGAAGAAATGATTTACTGATCTTACCTCACCTTTGACTAATCAGCTCCCAGCATGACCCCAAACCCCTAAGCCCACAGTGTCTTGTGATTTTGCCTTATATAATCTGTAAACTACATGCCATCTGAAAGTTCAAGCTTTCGAACATTAGTCCCCTGTTCTCCTGGGTGGTGCCATTCATCAATCAAATAGCTACTAATTTCCACTGACATTCTCAGTGTTTAATATTTGGTTTTGCTAGCGCCAGGTAGACCAACTCTTTCTGTTCTATAACAGAAACAATCCTATGACATAGGTATTAGTAATCCTATTTTACAGATGATGAAATAAAAATTTTAATATCTTGCCTAAATTGACTTCAAAATTTTAACTCATTTTTGTCTATCTTTAAAATCAGGGCTCGTAATCGCTGTGATATGAGAGATTAAGCCTTTCTTAAGATCACATATGTTTAAAAGTGTAGTGGGACCAACTGCTATTTCAACATTTGCAGCTTTTCTAGAGAGGAGACTTACTTGAATTTATAATTAATCAATGTGCTTTTTTGATGGCGATTATGGTGGAAGACTTAGAAAAAACTTATCTATTTTGGGATAAACGCTTCCATAGCCTTCCACTTATGTTAATACAAAGCCTGTTTTTTTGTTTTTTGTTTTGTTTTGTTTTGTTTTGTTTTGTTTTCTTAGAATGAGGAACTTAACTACTTAAGTGTGATTATTTAAGTTAACTACTTAAGTTCCTCATTCTAGTTAAAAGCTTATCTATTGAGTATAGTAGTATGAAAATCTCTAGTGTGGCCTACATTGCTGCTTCAAAAAGTGAGCAGTTATTTATTGTTTATTGAAGGGAGAACAAAATTCCCTTTTCTCTTGCAGGTGAGAGCAAGGAAGGAGACTGAGGATGGGAACTCTGAAGAGAGAAGACAGGGTCAAGGCAATTCCAGTAAGTAAGCTATTATAAACTGTTCTTTGCACATCGAAACATGTGGGGGAGGGAAGACTAAAATAGTTAATTGGGAAACTCCTTGGTAGGCACTAATCAATAAACATGAGATAAATTATGATATCCGGTTTTTGGTTATTTTTTTCTTCATTGGCATATTCATTTTGTTCTCAAGCTTCTATTTAAATAGTACTTATTTATCACATACAATGTGTCAAGCACTAATCTTAATGCTCACTCGGAATTAGCCCATTTAATTTTCAAGGGAGGCCTGTGAGATAGGTACAAGTATTATTCCCATTTTACAAAAAGAAATTAAGGCACAGAGAATTTAAGTTACTTTTCTAAAGTCCCACGCTAGTAAGTGGCCAAGCCAGGATTAGAACCTAATCAATTTGGTGTCAATGTCTGTTGAGTGAGGTGACTGACAAACAAAATGGATATAGAGTCAGGCTCCCTCCCAGCAAGCCATGAGGTTCCCAAGCAGCCTTAGCTACAGCGTCCCAGATGACCTTAGATACAGCATCCTACACAACCTGTAGATTGTGATTGATTATAGTACCTGGCCTTAAGCCACTATTATGTATCTTGTTATAAGAACAGCCTCTCCTGTACAGGCTGTGGGGGAGCTGGAACTGTGCCTGTGCCTTGCTGTGTCCTGCTATGCCTGAACAAAGCTATGTTGCATCTGCCCACGGCTCCTCGCATATCCTTCCAGCTGCCAGAACCACGCACCCAAGTTTCAGTATCCCGAACCTGCAGAACAGTGACCAAATACTTAACCAAAATTCTATAGTAATTCCCAGAAGAGATTTGTTGACTTCTACAGCTTAGAATTAACAAAGATTTAGGACATTAAGGGAGAGGTGTTTTTCCACACTGGAGTGATGTGGCACTGGAAAAGAGAAGCCCAGAGCAATCATCTGGAGGAAGAGGTGGTAAGTGACTACCAGGACGAATTTGCAGCAAAAAATGCCAGTGAAAAATCAGAAATACTAGGGAAAGAGAATGCCATAAAAGACAGTATTTCTCACAATCAGGTAGAATGGGAACTTAGATTAATTTAAATAAATACTAAAGAGTGTGAACAAAAAAAGGGGCTATGCAATAAACCTGACAAGTTCAAGGAAGCAACATTGTAGAACGGACAAGCTCAGTTACCAAAAGTAATGAGGACGGTGTGGTCCCAAATTCCTAACTGAGTACGCAGTCACTCCTAGGCCTATAGTTTCCTTAGCAAAGGTCAATCTTTACCTTAAGTGAACTCTGTCCATTATTGTCATGCATATGGGATAACATACCTTTGAAATGTCAGAGTAATTTTTTTTTCCTACCCCTTGAAGACACAACTGCAGGCACCAGAGCACAAGAGTACTAGAGCACAAAGCCACAGAAGCCCTCATTATTATCTTGTTCTCTGCATACCATCTGTATGTGCTGTAAATGTTAATAATTAACAATCCTGTGTCCTCTAATGTAAAATATGTGTGTTTCCATTTTGCCTTTTATCTAGTCCTAGAGATTTCCCCTTTGCTTTCTCTCATCTCCTTCATCTACCACCAATGGATTTTATGCATCTTTCTTACACTTTCTCTTTTGATTCTATTGAATAAATCAAGCTGCAAAATTGCCATTCTCTGGAGCATTTGTGATCTTGCTCCCCAGCATATGTCATCAGTTTGTCTCAAATAAACTCATAAAAAATTCTCTGCAGTTTTGGACATTTCTCTTGTTGACAAGGGAATTCCTAGGGGCTTGAGGGTTTGAAACTTGGAAGCACTCCCCAAACTTCAGTATGTTTTGTTTAAGGATTTCTTGCCTCCTGAAGAGTGAATGCTTGGCTAGGCAATATCAAGTTTTGTTTCAATAAACCTCCATTTTTTTAAAGGTTTTTGGTTTAACCCCTTCTTCATCTCCCAATACTATACCACATTCAACTATCACCACCACACAAATAGTGAGCAGAGCCAAATATGTACATTATATTTTTAGATATGTTAAAAACTTGAATTTGGTTATCATTAGGACTTTCCTGGAAACCATTCTTTCTATTTCTTGATTTGTGTAGGAGAGGAAAAGTTTTTCTCAATAGTCTTGGGGTCTCTGTCTGGGTCTGAAAATTAAACTGACAAAGATTAACAAGAAAAATGCATACAAATATATTTAATATGTTTTATGTGACATAGGAGCTTTCATAAGGAAATGAAGATCCAAAGAAACAATTAAACTGAGTATTTTGGTGGTAGATTTGATGAAAAGTAGGCAGTTGTGGAGAAATATGATAGGTTAAGGAATATGAGGTAAGTGTAGTAAACTGAGAGAAATAGCAAGGTCAGTTTGTTTGAATCCTTCTAGGCATCCCTTTGTCTATGTAGATAAGAATACTCTTTTCCTTCAGGTATAGGGAGGGCACCTCTCACATGAGAGTTTTATGACCTGTTTCAGGGAGAAAGAAAGGGAGAAAGTCAGAGTAACTTTCCTGCTTCTGCCGCTTTCTCAAACTTCTTCAGCTTAAAATATTCAGTATGCCAAAGTGTCATATTTTAGAGTAGCATTTCCAGAACCCCATCAGTTGGCATATCCTTTGACTTATTAAGTGTTGATATTAACTGAATTTGTTAAACAGTTTCTACATTGAGATCCTACTGCTGTGTCACTGTACATCTTGCTTATCGTTTCCATTTTTATCAGAGATGTTTCCAACTTGTATCAATTTAACTTATTATATTACAGAGTATACAATATTTTGAAACATTTTTTTATGTATAATGCATATATTATTGTTAAAAAAATTCAACTGAGTAAATTTTTAAATATCTTAGTAGTTTTATTCAACAATTCACGAATTAAGACAGAATCCTATCTAGAAGATAGGAGCTCCAAGGAGCTGTACAAAATGAAAGACTTTTATAGGCAGAAGAGAGCGGGAACAAGGAAGTTATACTAGCCAAAAAAAAAAAAAAAGCGGGTTGGTTATTACAAGGTTATTTTCCTTTAGGGAATGGCAAGGGTCTATCAAGTAGATTACTTCACTAGTGCTCATTAGGGGATTTTTGATTGATTGATTTAAGATTCTATTTCTGGGAGAGCCAAAACTGTAATTAAGTTCATTTGTTGATATGGAGCTTAGCATAAGCAACTTCATTTTGGGCCTGTTGTCTTGTTTTTAACATTATCCTTTATTCTATCTTAAGTTCATTTGTTGATATGGAGCTTAGCATAAGCAACTTCATTTTGGGCCTGTTGTCTTGTTTTTAACATTATCCTTTATATATATATACATATACATATATATGATATGTATATACATGTATATACATATCATATATATGTATATATATGTATATATGTATATCGATTCTGTAAATGCAAGAATGTCCAACCCTATAGAAAATTTTATGAGTTTATTTGAGCCAAAATGAGAACATACCCAGAAGCAAGATCTTAAAATGCTCTGGAGAATGTCAGCTTGGCAGTTCTTTTTATGCGTTTGGAATCAAGGAAGGGAGGTAAGGAAAATTACATGAAATCTATTGGTGGTAGATTAAGAAGAGGGAAAAAAAAACATGGTAAAGAAATCTCTGATTGGATAAAAAATAAAATGGAGAGAACATTTACAGTAAATAGGGATGGTATACAAAATCATATGCCCCTTTGAGGGTGGTTATATCTCTGAAGGGTCTGGAAAAGAGGATTACTCTAGCATTTCAAAGGCATGTTAACCTAGGTGAATAAGATATTTAAAGATCTTGCCTTCATACAATTATGCTCTAGTGGGAGGTGTCAGTGTAAGAAATGTCCAGACCTGTAGATAATTTTTATAAGAGTTTATCTGAGCCAAACTAATGACATATGCTGTAAAGCAAGACATCAAATACTCTGGAGAATAACAGTTTTGTAACTCCTGCTATGCATTTGAAATTAAGGAGCAAACATAAAGGAGATTACATGGAGGCGGGGAAAACAACATGGGGATTGAATTACAAGAGAGATAACAAGATTATGTGGTTTCTTGGGAGTAGTTATGATTTATTTCAAAGGTGTGTTAACCCAGATGCACAGAAACAATGGACAGGGCTTGCTTAAGGCAAAAGTAAACTTTTTACTAAAAGATATACCCCTGAGGGTGTGACAACCCACCAAGACCTTCCCAGTTAGGAAATCTATGATCAGGTCACCTTGTGAGGTTACTTTCGACAAAACTCCCCCACCCCCCCTTTTTTTTTTTTTTTATCTACGTAGAAGACAGATAATAAAAGACCAACAAATTAAAAAGATTTCAGGTTTTATAAGTGTTATGCAGAAGACAAAGCAGGGTAAGGGCTTTTTTTTTCAAATAAAGTAACATGCTATTATGTAAGAAAACATCTATATCTTTATTTACTTATTGCAGAAGAGAGAACATTACATTGGCAATTCTAAAATACCTTTTAAGATAAAGTGAGTGCATGATTTTTTTGCTCATGGTTTGGCTTGGGAAGCTTTAAGTTTGAGATATGAGAAGCAGGTGAGGTGTTCAATTGGTTGATTTCTTAAGACAAAGGTAGATGCAACAGAGTGGAGCGAAAATGTCATGAGTCACATTTGCGATTGAGTTGCTTAGTGAGAGTGCGGCTGTTCTAATGTTCCACTCCTTTGGCCACCCTGGCAAGACCACTGGGTTTGCCACAGTATCATTTTTACAACAGTTCTACACACCACTTTTGTGATCATTAGATAGGATATTGTCTCAGAAACAACATTCTAGAGTTGGACCAGATCTTGACCTTTATGCTCCTTTTGTCAAATGATGAGTTGTTGGATCATCTGATATGACAGTGACATAGCAGCCTATAAGACTTTGGAAAGTGCAAACTTGTCAGTGACAACATACATAAAGACTAAAAAGAAAATAAGCATTAAATTATGTAGAATGGTATGAGGCCATAATTAAAATTAATAAATCCAGACTGAGAAAATAAGCTCCCAAGTGGCCAGTTCCTTTAATTTAGAGAATGGTTGTTATATTTGATAGTAGTATTTATCTGAGTGCAACACTAAACACCTTCTTGGCTAACAGAGAATCTAAAATTATTCACTTGTCCATTATCTATTGGACCAAAGGAATTAGACATAAGTATACTGTTGAGTTTTGAGAGCTGTGGAAGTGTCATTTATAACCTCATTTAAGGTTACTGATAATTGTCTGACCATTATAGAAACCATCATTTGGATGGTAGGCATAGAGTGTGAACTAGTGAATTTTCTGGGCAATTTTCCATAGATACCTTTATTTTTGTGTGTGTTATTGGCCTCCGATCTCAATGAAAAAATGGCCCACGGGGTGTGTATTAGTCTTGAATATATAAAGTCTCTGACAATTAGCTCATATACACAAGTCACGTTTATGTGTGGCAAACAAGGAATGAGCTTGGTCTACAAAAATAATAAATAAATACTACCTTTTGTGGGGTACAGATTGTACTGAGGGTATGCACATTGTTTAACATAACAGGAGTGCCCCAGTTAAGTCTTTGGGTAAAGCTGAATAATTTCTATGAAACAGGTTGGATCCTTTGTGAGGAAAACAAATTGACTACTATAGAAAAAAAAAGTGTTAATATTTGATCCTACCCATGTTGTATTTCTGGTCCCCATGGACAATACTATAATTATTTTTGCAGAAGTATTTACTATTCCATGATCAAGATCCAATTTTTATATGACTGAATGTTGAAGTCAATAATGTGAGAATATTTCCAGTACCAGCAATATCCAGTGGAAGAAGCATGACTCTCTGAAGTGTTTATGGGAATGCCAATTAGATTCTTTAAGCTTTTTATGGAGTATAATCTTTATATATCATGGGACAGAAAAATACTTTTCTCTCTTTCCAGGTTCTTTTGGTTGGTCTAATAATTAAATCTGCATAAAACAGATTAATAGGAAAAAATAACCAAATTTAATACATACTCACACATGGGAACCCCACATATATGAAAAAGCCAGAGACCTCACATACATAAGTTCAGAGAAAGAAAAGGAAAATGAGGTATATATGACATTCTGAGATAAGATGAGATAAGGCACCTTGAGATTTCAGAGGGTGTAGGGTTAATCCAAACACAGCGCCTCCATGTACACAGGAGGCAAAGGGGACTGCTTGGTCAGCAGCCCCAGGAGGACAGTGAACAAAGCATTCCCAGAGCTGTGCTTGCCCCCAAGAACACTTCTTGTTGCTCCCATGGGCACTATCTGCCCCTTTGGCTGTACCCATGGATGTTATCTGCCCGTTCCGCTTGAGGACACAGCTGATCATGTCCTCCCCAGCACTAGATAAGCAACACATCTGGCTCTCATCTGTGGTGGAAGACTCTTGTTCCCTGGGATAAGGCAATCCCCCTCCTCTCTGCTTGCATAGAAACAATGCCTGCTCTTGGCTGAATGCCTTTTCCTGTAGCTCCAATCAACCAAGTGCTGAAGCCTCACTGTATTGTGAGTAATAAATGGCATGCTTTACTCCACTGGTCCTCCTGGTGTTTTTTTTTTTCCGAATATCCACGGCTGAGGTGCAGGTACCTGGCCTGGAGCTCCTGTGTTACAGAGGGTCATTTTTGAAAAATAAAAAAGAGCAGATGTTCAGTAATTAGAAGTTTGCCTTGCCTAGGTCATAAAAAGTTATTTCTAGTGATAACTCTTATTATGGGCAAAGACCCTAATTTGAATTATTTCAGGGAGAAGAAAATTCCTCATAAACCTCCAGTGTCTTGATTGTCTTCAGCTCAAAATAGTTCACATACTAAAGTGGCACATTTTCCGGAGGTCTGCTCTGAACACCTGAAATATAAAAGTGAACATAAGTGAACAGATCAATGCTCTTTAGAAAACAACACACTTATGTAACTGGTACCTAGATAAAGAAGCAGAATATATAACAACATCCCAGAATTTCCCCTCATGTGCTCTTCCAGTCACCATTTTCCCTCAAGGATAAAAATATCTTAGATAATTATTATAAAGTTAATGCCCTTATGCCCATCACCCAGGTCAAATAGGACTTTGCCACTCAGTACAGAAGGCCTTCCATTTGCCCCATCTCAATCAAAGTTCCTTCTTTCCTCTACATATAATTATTATACTGACATTATAGTAATCACTTTATTGTTTTATCATCTAAGGATATAACCCTAGACACTATAACTTAATCTTCCCCAAATAAAAATAAAGTCGATGTGGATTTTAAGTCACTTTTTATGAATATATACCCTCTCTACATATTTTACTTTCTTACAATTTGTTTAAGAACCTAAGTTTGACTTGCCAATGTTTTCAGTCTAAGATTTTCTGCTGTGTGATCATGATGTAGTTCAGCAAGTACCTTTGTATTTTCTGAAAACTGGCAACTGAATTCAAATGTGTGATTAGAGTCAGATGTAATCCCTGTGGAAAGGCTATTGGTGGTGTTTTGTTCTTTCACCAGGAGGCACACACCTATTTTTCATACACTTTTTGATGTTTGCAGCTTTTGATCCACTGGGGGTTGATGACAATATTCTAATTTTAGCATTTTGTTTGCTTTTATAATCTGAAATAATTTTTAAGGAGACACTTCCCATCTCATGTTTGGTTACTCAGTGGTATACTTCTTCATTTTATTTATAGAGTTTCCAGATAATGAGTTTGTTTTCTGTCATATTCAGAAGGTAAATAATTATTTTTAAATGCCATTATAAAAGCATGGATTTAAATGTATTTGGTGGTTTTAATATGTTTCAATTCTTATCCTTATCGAGGCTCAAACTGTTTATTGTTTGGCCAGGGAGCCTCTTCAAGTTGATACCTGGGTCTTTTCGGCATAACCATTATGTCTTTGATATCTTCCTTACTATCTGATATGTCAAGGGGTTCCAAACTCATCTTGTACATTTTCTGGTTCATACCTTGAATCAACCATCTCTCTAAGAAGTCTGGTTTATGTTAAATGGTATTTATGGTGTATAAAATGATATTTCAACTTCACAGTCTGAACTCTAGAAATGTTCATGGCTAATAGGTTGGTCATTGTTTCTAGTCATTTTTATATAAATGAGCTCTAGTAAGAACAATGACGTCTGCTATCTGAGCTGATTTAGTTCACCTTAAGAAATTATCTTCTAAGAGTGAAATGAAATCTGTTGCAGCATAGCCAGTCTGATTTTTTTTTTTTCACATAACCCCTCAACGAAGAGGGTCAAATCTTATTCTCTAAAGTTGTTTCTAGTATGTATACATAAAGCATAGATGATTCTCAAGCAGAATCAAGATACTACATGTTTTACTGAGAGTAGCAATATTTAAAGAGGTATAGTAAATGAAAGAATATGAATGTCTCATACGATGTAAGCTGGTTCACTAAGAAACTGTTTTATTTTTTCCCCAGTAAACAGTGAAGATTGTACATTATGAGGGACCATTAGTTTCATTGAAGAGCCCAAAAATATATAAGCAGAACCCTCCACAAATTTGTTGGTGGCTGCTCGTCTTAAGGTAGGTGGGGTATCAAGAAAGATTGTAATAAGTAAGCTACAAGTCTGGTAGTTTCTATGTAGTAGAGTTAAAACACCAGGGACCTAATCAGATAGATTGTTCCTGAATAGGGTAAAGGGTTTACAGTATTAAGGCAGACCTGAAGGTGGTGTTAAAGTGCTAACTTTAGTTTGTAAAATTTCTATTCATGTTTGGAATTCCAAAATAGAGGATTTTTTTTTTTTTTTTAATGAAAATATAGTTAGGTCATAAAAAAAGAGCAATTTTGGAAAAGTGGGAACCTACTGTCTATCCAGGAAGACCTAGAGATATCCTGAGTTGTCTTTGAATAACTGGCCTAGGAAGCTTTGGATGATTTATAGTTGATCACTGATAAGAGACTCAACCTTTTGAGAGAAAAATTATGCTTCAGATAATGAAGCTTGTTGACAAAATTATTTTTTTCCTTTGGTACTTTCTGTTCTTAATAGGCTAAAAGAGTTCAAAGATACATAGAATTCATTTTAGAGATTTATTTATTTATAGAGTTTATAAAATGATCATACACATATTTTATGAGGGGGGAAATACAAAGGAACTTTAGATTTTTAAGATCCTGATTAAGAACCTGTAAAAACATGAAAGAATCATAGTGAGTTCTTGGGGCAGAAGAATCCACGTCTAATGTTTCTTCCAAGTCAAGGTGAAAAAGTATTGACCGTCTGAAAATCTGAGGACATTTTTTAAAAAGGCAAAATATATATCCTTAACTGTAAAATAAGTATCCTTAGATGGGATCATGGAAAGAATACCATTTATCATTAACGCCATTGGGAAGCAGGCTGTAGCCATCCTCTTGATAGCCTTAAGATCTTAAACGAATCTAAACTCTAATTCATTGAGTTTCTTAAAAGGCAGGACAGGATTATTACAAGTGATAGTGCAAACTACAGTGAGTCGCTTCTCTTAGGGTATTTTATACAATGTCAGGATAAAGGTATAGATGGATCAAACTGAACCTTGATAGGCTCAGTTTCCTTAATTCTGCCAACAGATGTAGCATTTTTTAATTCATACAGAATCTCTTCTGTGGATCTTCAAATTTTATCTGACTTAATAAGCACAAGGATACAAGTAATTCAAATTAGTTATGGACTGATTATGATTTAAGAAATCCTTGGGAATTTCAAATGCCCTGTGAAATTAAGTTGATTAGTATAGTATTATTATAAAAGAAAAAAGCCTACATCTCAGTCAAATGACCAAAGATAGGAGGTGGCGGAGATTTTTGGTGATGGTATCCTTTGGCAACATTGACTCCAAGGAAAATGATAGACATAGTGGTAAGTTTATTGTGAAAATGTAGAAACTGTAACTGTAAGAGTACTGTGAACTTAGTTGTCAATAGTTAATGACAAATCTCCTTGCAAGGTTAAGGGAAAAATTGGAAGCTAGATGCTACATTCTCTTTTGCTGGCCCATCTTTATTAGATTTATGCTTTCCTATTAATTGTTAGCCAACACTGGGAAGTCCTTTGTTTTATTTAGAGTAACAGCAAATATCCTTATCAATAAACTTTTATTGGGGAAGAAAACAGGAGGACATGGGGTCATCCTATTGTCTGTGAAGCTATTAGCTTATTTTGGGTTTTTCTCAAAACAAGTTTGGTTTTGCTGTAAAACCTTTTCAGAAAGTTCCAAATGCTACAGGTCTGCTAGGTGAGCTATTTCCTATTCTAGCCTATGGTTAGGAGTAAATTCCCTATTTTTGGCTTAAAACTTGGAGGGGAGCAAAATATACTACTCCAAATTGTGCCTCTTTGGAATAAGGTTTATCTTGAGCTGACTTTTTTTTTTTTTTTAAGAAAAAGCAGATACAGGAGAACCTCTGAAAACTGAGTAGAAATCATCCTTTTGTAATAGATATTTACATTAGTAAAGGAAATCTCCATTTGTAAGGGTTTCTTATTCTCTATACCAGGAAGGAGATGACTAAATCTTTAGAAACTCTTAGCAATGAAGAAGACTGAGACTTAAATCTGCATGTAAAGACCTTATCCTTGTTTATCTTGCTTTTCTTGGTAATACTCAATAAGTGGCTTTCCTCTTATTCCTCCAAAATCATTTTTTATCTTTAGCTGGAAATAGTATTTATGATGATGACTTGGGTCATTTCAGGGAGTTATTCAATTTTCCTGGGTATCATCCATGTATTAAGGAAGTATACATATTATTAAACTTGTTTGTTTTTCTCTCATTAATCCATTTTTTTTTTTTTTATTGTAGTGGAGTCTCAGCCAAGAACCTAGAAGAGTAGAGGGGAAATTGTTTTTTTCTCCCTTATGGACTGTTTACATTTAAAAAAAAAAATTGAGGACAATGTGGTAAAAGCATCTGCCTCTATACCTTAGAGTGTTGTCTGAACGTATTGAAAAGGCATTTATTAAAACTGCCAAGGGATTCATCTTTTATTTGCTTGTAAGACTGGAATAATGCCTACTTAGTTTTTTTTTCTTTTTCTTTTAATTGAGGTCAAATTTACTTACAGTGAAATTTACAAGTCATAAAATATTTTATGACTTTTGGAAAATATATACACTCGTGTAACCACCACCTGATCTAGATATACTTCCAAAACTTCAGAAATTTTCTTTATGTCCCATCCCAGTCAATTCCTATCCCACACTGTTCTGATTTCTATTGCCAAATATTAGTTTTACCTCTTTTTGAATTTCAAATAAATAAAATCACACAGTAGGCACCCTTTTGTATCTGGCTTCTTTGGGCCAGCATAATGTTTTTGATATTTATTCATTATGTTTCTTGAATCATTAATTTATTACTTTGTATCCCTAACTAATATCCCATTGTATAGATATGCTATAATTTGTTTATCCATTTTTCTGTTGATAAACATATGGATCGTTTGCACTTCAGAGTTATAAATACGGCTGCTTTAAACATTCTTCTATATTTCATATATGTATTTTGACCAGTAATTATTAAGTGGAAAAGCAAGTATAACTGAAGAAGTGCCTGGTTGAGACCCCGTAGAAGAGGCCTCACAGTGTTCCTGACTTCACTTTTCCTTGCTCTATGAATGAAAAATAGATTGTCCCCTGCAGCTTGACCCAGAGCTTGGAGCATCCCCTGCCATAGAAAGTTGCACTGAAACTTATGATTAATGCCTTTATGCTTACAGATCACAATCCTTCTGGTTTAGCATTCTTTCCAGATGACTCCCATCTTTGTTCCTGGGTTACTAATGCCACCAGAGGACCACATTGCTAGAAGAATGGCTCCATGAAGCAAAACAGACACTACCACCACCACCCCTGAACTGTCATGTAGCTCCTGGAATAATGCCCAAATTTTCCCTTAAACACCCTAAGCTGGACAGAGAAGGCAAGGCAGTTTTTTAAAGTGTTAACCTACTGCCTTCTCAGATCACCGGTGCTTTGACAATAAATGCTTATTCTAAATAGCCCAGCTCCTATGTCTATCTATTGGTTGAGTGGCACAGGTGGCACAAACCCTGGACTCTGTTGCCCTTCGGTTTCACAACTTTCAGAAAGGATTGTCATGTATCTTCTGTTTTCTCTTGTATCTGTTCTGTTCAGTGAATCTCAGGAATAGGTAAATTCTTTGATAATTTTTTCCAATTTACTTTGTTGATACTGGTTTTATTATCTGAACATCCTACTAACATACATACTAGTTAAAAGTCAAGAAAGCTGAGACTTTAGATTCATAATATTCAAATACTCTAATAAATTTCTTTTTACTCAGGGCTGAAGAAAATCGTTGATGATTGTCTTTAAATAAGATTGAAGCAAGGGTCTAAAATCTACCTGCTAGAATTTACTTTCTTGTTTTGGCAATCTTATTTAACAACAACAACAACAACAACAACAACAACACCAAAAAAGACCAAAAAAAAAAAAAAACTATGGTTTGAAGATAGAATCAGAGATGGAAGATACTTAGAGATGGGGAAAGTCAGGGGTAAAGGGATGAGAATTTATAAGAAAAGGAGGAGAAGGTTTAATTGGTGGTGGGGACTTGTAAGGAGAAAGAAATATTGTTAGATAAGGACAATGACCGGAAGAACAGAATTATAATGGATTCAAAAGTCAGATCGTCTTATGTTTTTCACATTTTAATTAGCTGTGGCTAAATAATCCTTTAATAAAATTATTTTGCAATTAGAATTTTATTTAGGATCTTCTTTACGGCAACCTAAAAAAGTAGGCCATTGAATGGAGTAGTGTTAGGTAGCTAGTCAGACATGAGCAACAGGGGAAGAAAGGAATAGAGGCCCAGACTACAGACCACCCAAACAACAACCTATTGGTAGTTAGACCATGTTTATGTCCAGAATTTCATGAATCTAATTGTAACAGACCGAATTCTAGGTAAGCACATGTGTACTAGGCAAAGTGTTATATAGCATCCAGTGTCAAACAAAATGACTTTAACTGCCAATTTCCTAAGAACTCCTTTGTAACTAACCATCCCAGCCCTAATATAATGTAGACCTCCTCTCCACCCACCCCCTGCCCCGGAGTTATAGCTCTCTATCTTCCCTGGCTGTAACCTCAGTCCCCCACCAGGGTATGTATCCTCATTTCCATATGGTTAGCCAGTTTTAGGCTTGACCCGTTTCTACCTCAAAACATGTCTTTAATAAATAATACTTCTCATAATTGTCACTGAGTTGAAATTCATTTCTTCATCAGTGATAAGGACTGAGACCTGTGTATTTCCAGAATCTGATCGCCACAAATGTAACAGTAGTTTAACTTGCAATGAGATGACAATGATCACTTGACTATGTTGCTTTGCATACTGTATTTTGGGTCTCTTACCAGAAAGAAATCAGCTCTCTTTAACTACAGACCAAATAATCTATGTCTTTTGAAAGGTCTAGTGTTTGAAGATTTGTCACAGAAATGAGATTTAAAAAGAAATACCTTTTAAGGCTTGGACGGTGACCCAAGGATAACTCTCTCCACTGAAGGACAATAGCCTGGCAAAATCTTTAACTTCAGGACAAGTGTTTAGTCATCCATTTACATGTCTCTGTTTGTTTACCTTTCTACGGTCCTTTTTAACTTTATAAACTCGTGGTATTTATGACGAGATAACACAAGACAAATCTGAGATTAGATGAACAATTTCTACAAAAACTTTAGGTAGACAAGTTTAATGATAACAATAAAGAATTTCATGAGTAACATCTAATTTTCCTTTGATAAAATAAAACCCAGTAATGTGACCTTCGGCAAAATTGTATCTCGTAGCCAGCATATGACTCCTATGTCTGCCTTGAGTTGAGACTTTCAAGTAGAAAAGATGCAAATGTTTTCAAGATATACACACAGAAATAGTATGGATCAAGGGTTCCAGTCTAAGGCAGGGGTCTTGAAAGTGAAAACTTGGGTCATAGAAATTATAGAAATTCCCCTTCTAGAAGTAATATTTATATAATAATATAAGCAAACTGATTTTATTGATTTACTTTAGTAAAAGAGAACACTATACCAACAATTCTGAGATGATCTCTTTAGGAAAGTGAGTATTTATACTTGTAAGTTTCCACATTTTTCATCAGTTTCGGTCAAAGAATTATTAAATAATGCTATTTCATAGAAGTTGTAGGGAAGGAAAAATAATTTTTCTCCTACCTTTGTAAGTTCTTTTGGCTAGAATAATAAATTAACACAAGACAAATTAACAGGAGAAAATGTCCAAATTTGTTATGTATGTGCATATGAGAGTGCCACAAAAAAAATGGAACCTGAGGACACATTGGACAATTAAGGCTTATATGCCATCTTGAGATAAGGAGAAGGGAGGGGGGAAGTTGTGGTTTGGGACTTAAAATGGCACACATGGAAGTAGAAAAGCAAATATTTGGTAAATAAATGTTTTTTGATCCATCTTTAACCTAGGACTTTGATCAAATGGGGCTTGCTAGGTCCCTTCTTGTTTATTATATACCATTTATATTAAACTATAATTATCTATGATAGTACCTCTCTTTCTAGAGCAGATCTTCTATATAAATTCTTTTAAACAGTTAGGGAAAAAGTCTAAGGTATTTCCTGAATCTTCTGTTTCTTGGAAATAACCATCCTAAAATAATCAATATCCCCCCCAAAAACATATTTTGATGTGGCAAACTCTGCCTCTCCTCAAAGTCTTCAGGGCATATTTCCAGAAGCAGAATGAATCTTTGGATTAGGCGACTTCATAAGGCGAAGGTTAATATAAGAGTGGTGAGGTTCTAGGAGGAGATGGGTCATGCCTAGGGTATGGCATCTGATCGACTTGGCTGTTCAGCATATAAACAGGACACTGGTAAAGATAGTTGGCCTGAGTGGGAGTATCTTATATATAGCTCAAGACTTGGTGAGCCTGTAAAGAGAGAATGGAGTTCTATGCTTGCTATATAAGGAAATGTTCATGAATACATACACATACACAAGCATAAAAACACATACTCAAAACACAGATAGAAATGAGCTTCTGAATGAGACCAAAGTGTTATACAAGTTACAGGGCATTCATCAATTATAATTGCATAAGTGATGGGAATGTTTGTTTAAGTTATTTATAGTTAGACATTGAAGAAATGAGGGGGGGAAACTATAGATTATTTTGGATAGCTGCCTATGGAAATACTTTAAGAAAGTGAAATTTAGTAGAGACCTGAATACTGTAAAGGAGAGAGCCTTTCCAGTATCTGTGCTAGGAGTCTTCCAGACATTTAAACCCAATAAAGATCAGTGTGGCTAGAGTTTACTGAGGAAGGAAAAGATTGGTAGCAGATGAGGTCTGAGAGACCAAAGCTAGATGTAGCAGGGTCTTGTAAACCATAGTAAAAGCTTTTGATTTTACTTTAGCTTAGTGGGGAAGTATTAGGTTTTGAAGAGAGGATGAATGTGATCTCCTTACATCTTGAATGGACAACTCTAGCTGTTAAGAACAAATATAGGGAGATTTGTTAGGAGGTGTATCTATCAAAGTTCCAACAGAAAGTAATGGCAAGATATAAAGGATTAATTTGCAGAGATATTTAAAGGTGTGTGGATAAGGTTAGGAAAACCAAAATGAGTTGATGAAGCACCCACTAAATGTCAATAGTAGAAAGACACTATCATTTTGTGCTAGATATTTTACATTTATCTCTTCAAATCCACTCTTTTCCACTCAGCTTTGTGTTCTAAGAACCTGATCTATATAAATTTCATTCAGCAAGCTACCTTGTCATTCAGCAAGCTACCTCTATCTAGGTTTGGCAGAGGGGTGGCAATGGCAAAAAATATAGAAAACAAGACAAGCATAAGATGGAGGTCTCTTTTCCCCTTATGTTCCACTCCCTGTCCCCCAATTCCTGCTGGAACAAATTTTAGCAGTGGCTACTTTCCTTCAAGATTACAGATACTTCAGAGAGCTCTTTATAGAGCTTCATCTTCTGGTTACCTTCTCTACTAGTTAAGGGGTTATGCCTCATCCCTTGTTCCATTCCATATACCCTGATCACACCTTTGTGAATAGTCCTATGTAATAATATCCATAATTGAACTGCCATAAAATTTTCCAATTTGAATGTGTTCTTTCCTGTTGAGACTGATGCATCTCAGCCCTGAAGTGACAGTGGTAGAAAGTGTTACTGGAACACAGAGTTACAGCTGATAAGGAGCTGTAATCCTAGAGGAATGCAGCCACTGCTAAAACCTTGGAATATTAGGAAAGGAAGACAGGTCATATATGTCATTATTTCCCTTTCTACCACATAGTCTCTTGCTAATGTCTCCCATTGGCTGAACCCAACATGAAGGTCAGGGCCAAGAAGACCCAGGTAATGACATTCATAAAAGTCAGTCCCTAGTATATTAAACAGGGCTCAGAAAAGTAGAGAATGACCTTGAGAGAAGCAAATGGGAATTAACCATCTCAGGAAACTATTGTAGTAGCCTAGATATTAAATATGCAAGACAATTACAAATTGTGATGGGAACTATGAAGGAAATAATCTGGTGTTGATACAGAGTAACAGAAGAAGGCTATTTTCAAGAAAGTTGGCCATAGAAAGCCTTTTTCAAAGGTGGCATTTGCACTGACTTGAATGACGACAATGAACAAGTTTTACACAGAGCTTGAAGAAGAATATTATAGGCAGAGGGAACTGTTAAGAACAAAGACCTGTGTCAGAAAATGAATTGGAACTGCTTTAGGTCCTTGGGATGTAGTGGTGAACAAAAAAGCCTTGACTTCATGGAGGTTAAATTCTAATGAGGATGACAGAGATTAAACAATAAAGAGATTAATCTCTAATAAAATGCCAGACGGTAATGAGTGCTATGAATAAAAATTGAATTGGGCAGAGGGATAGAGAATAATAAAGGTGGAGATATCAGGGTGGTCAGAGATGGCCTTTCTGAAAAGACTACATTTGGGCAAGTTATAGTATTAGGTACAAGTTCAATTAAAATTACCAAACTAAACATAGTCATAAGTATAGAAATAAAAAATTGTGTTAAAAAATACAAGCAAAAAAAATTGCTGTTAGAAATGCGATTGATCAAAGCTTTTATTACTACTTCAAAGGAGTTAGGGCAGTGGTTCTCAGTTGGTTGCACATTTGAATCATCTGCACATTTTTAATATTTACTGCTGTCTAGGTCTCACCCATAGAAATTGATTTCATTGGACTGGGGAGCTGCCTGGAAATTAGGGTTTTTAAAATCTCCCCAGTCAATTATAATGTGCAGCCAAGGCTGAGAACCATTGAATTCTAAAGGATTCAAGGAGCTGCACCTGAAATTGATCTGTTTAACGTTAATCACTTCCCTCCATTCCAATCTGCTTTCTGGTGAAGATACTAATCATAAATAAAGTTGACAAAATGTAGGCAAAATCTGTAGAGGGATATGAAGATGCCTAGATAATTATCTTAAACAATCAAGATTTATCTACATTACAAACTTTCTCTTTCAAACAGAGAAGCAGTAACATTGAAGCAACACTTAACATTGATGATTGTTTCTACATATCTATCTAGAATATCCAAAAGATCAAGACAATTACCTCATCCTTCTTACTTTTATTGTTTTTCGTCTTGAGTTTATCCCAGGGATTTTAGGGACTTAGTAGTGTTCATTTGTATCTTTAAATAATTTTTGCACTAGTCAAAAAATCAAAATAGTCTGTAATCTAGAAGAGGTTGTTTTTTTTCTCTTGGGAAAAAAAAAAAAAAGCTGTTTCTTTTCACCCAAGATCAAACTCTAGAGTCCAGATGGCTAAAGCATCATTTCAGACAAGTCAACTGGAACACTTAGAGCATGTGCAGTTTTCAAAATCTGTTTTCACATGCTTGGAGAAAAGTAACTTGAAGAGAAGCAGCACCTGGTTTAAACTTGCATCATTAACTCTAACTTTCTGAGTAATCATCTCAATCAGGCATGGGATGGAAACTAAATTGACTCTAATATTATGGTGGGTGAGAGGAAAAGATAGAAAACAGCTGTTTTTCTATAGTCTTCTTAAACCAATAGATTCATTGAAAGTTTTCTGATATTTCAGAAACATGTCCAGGGTATACTACAAACTGAAAAACTGAGGCAGTCTGTTATTAGTGTCTCTATTCAACTAAATGATTGCTGCCAAGAAAGAAACATAAAACTATATTTTAAGGTATACCATGAATAAATCTTAACCAATGTTTTCAAGATAGATCCTATGATTATTTTGAATAAAAAGAAAAACTCATCTCTACAAATGTGCTTTGATGTCAAAAGGAGTGAAAGTTAAAAATGTAAACATATAATCATTCCTGATAGTACCCATCATGGTCTTGAAAATGTCAGATATAGACTGTACTTATTTTTAAACCAATTAATAACATTTCTTTTTCAAGCTAGTTAATGAAAAGGAAGTCTGTGGTTTTTTTTTTCCTTTTAATGAATATTTTGAGCTTAGTTAGTAAAATGCTAAGAAACTTTTTTTAACTTTTCTGACTGCATTTCTCTCCTGCTTTTCAGAAAAGTCATGTTGCAACTTAAGCAACTGGTTTCTCTAGCTTTTTTCTTTACATCTCTTTTCCTAGTAGCTAAGATTCTTCAAATTAATTTGCTATAAAACATACCCAGAATGTTAACTAAAATCTGTAACCATGTTAAAAACAAAATAGAAATTATTTTTCTTCTACTACCTCATAGCAATAGAGGCATCTGGACAAGAAAATTAAAAATTATCGATCACCTATTCATTTCTATTATTTTTATTTTATAGGCAAGGAAACTGAGACTCAGAAAATTTATCTTGTTCAAGGTCACACAGTCAGTAACTGGTGGAAACATATTTAAACTCAGATCAAATGGACTCCAAAGCCCAAATTCATGGTCCTTCTATTGTACCACATTATCTTTGGATCTATTTTTAACCTCACTGGCAGGCTGTAGGTAGACTGGGAGGGGAGGGGACATAAACACATATCACCCTTGGAATTCTTAAATTAATTCTGATTTTATCCCCTATTAATCTATGGATATGTATCCCGTTTTGTTATCCTACATGAGTTAAAATGTGTTATAAGGGACTATTTCCTTTTCTTTGCTTTTAATGCCAGTCGTATCTGTCTACTGCATCTTTTACAATGAAAATCTTAGATTTTTTATCTTTTCTTCGGTATTGCTCCCAACAAAATTGAGGTCTAAGTTAATTTTTACACCATTAATAATAGTTCTTTTGTATATACAGTTATTAGGATAAGGGCTTTAGTATTTGATAAATACATGTATATGCAAAAACACAACTTCTTTCAAATTTGAGTGAAACCAGGACCATTATATTAAGAGAAGTAATCATCAGTAGATCAAACTACATCTAGACATTCTTTGCTCTGCATTAATTACTGAAGATTTCATTAAGAAAAAATAAATGTTCTATTTAATACTTTCCAGGAATTCAAACAACATAATTGAACATGATTATGTCAATTACAAAGAATTAGTATTATGCATCATATCACTATATTAAAAATGTTGAATTTGTGTCAACCACTAAAATTTTCTAATGATATAAAAGGTCAAAAGTTTAATGTTGCTGTATTAAATTGGTCTTTTACATATACATTTTTTGTATAAGCTAGAGTGAATAAAATTATACATTTGCTAGATTAATAAAAATCTTTAATTAAAAATATGTAACTGTTTTATAAATAAAAATTAAAACACTTCACACCAAAATATTACAAATATTCACGAGGAAAGGTTCTAAAGTGTTGAATATGTTGACTTTTCAAAAAAAATTTAATATAAACAAAGCTGCAACCATATTAACTTGCAGCAATGGTGACAAGGAGACACATTCTCATTTGATCCTTTTTTAGTATCATAATGTTTTCCCTAATTTAATAACATCACTCTGGGTTTTTAATTTTTTTTCTTTTATATTTTTCCAAGTTGCTATGAATTTACTGCCTGTATAATTATGGTAAACCCACACAGATAATTTTATTTTTTATATGAATAACATGTTCCTATGTTTCAAAATTCAAACAAATAAAAAAATGGTATAATGCTAATTGTTTGCCTCTGTTACCAGTTACACTCCCACCTCACATAGTACAAACATATTAGTATTTGGTTTATGTCATTCCAGTGATATTTACTTCAAATTAAAGCAAGCTCATACTTATATATCTTAATCTCATTCTCTACCTTTTTTACACAAGTGTCAAAATGCTAATCACACTGTTCTGTTCCCACTTTTTCTACTTAATGTATTTTAGAGAACTTTCCAGATCCGTATAGAAACTACTATGTGAATTCTATTTTATGGTTGTACAAAGTTCCATTAAAAGCTATATTATAATTTATTTAACCAGTACTTGATGACTGTAATAAATAACTTTTTACACTAGACATTTCATACATTTATAACTATGTCTATAGAATAAATTATCTGAAGGAAATTGCTGGATATAAGGTTAAGTGCAATTATAACTTGGCAAGTTGGTTTTCATAGATGTTGTCTCAATTAATATGCACTCTGGTAATGTATGAGAGTTTTTCCTCACCCTGAAGGCAACATATCTTTGCCAGTCTTATAATTAACTCTTTCAGTTGCTCATCTAAAATTTTAAAATCATCTTTAACAACTTCTTTTTATTTATACATCATATGAAATTTATCAGGCAGTCTTGTTGGCTCTATCTTCAAACCATATGGATGATCTGACTACTTTTTACCACATCCACCCTAGTCTAAACAACCATCAATTTTATTTGGATAATTGTAATTGACTCATCATTGGTATCCCTGTATGTCTCAACCCCCTACACACTCCTCTCAAAATATCTGGGATTTTTTTTTTTTAAACTTAAGCCTAATCATATACATTCCTTATGAAAAAACCATTTACTTGCTTGCATTATTATTCAGAACAATAGCCACTCTTTAAAAAAAGGCCTCTGTTTGATATGGATATTTATAAGAAATGAATCTAGCTAGTTTCTCTTTCATGGGCCACCTGATCTTTTATCTCAGTTTCTCTTTGTCCCCTGCTTGTTTCTCATGTTTTTCTATGCATGTCTCCCTTTTGCTCATCAATGCACATGGCCTAAAATTTCACATCCAGTTCCTTTTAAGATTTTCCAATTATCAGCCTACAAATTGATTAGTTTAAATTATAAAGAATTATATTGGCATACTTTTGTTTGAAAGGGGATGTGGATTTGGCATAAGCTGGTGAAAACAATCTCTAAGCTGGAGATATGAAGGTGACCTCCAAAGGAAGGGACATAGATTCAGTAGGCATTTTTCATATATCCACCACAGTCTGAAACATACTAGCAAATAATGATTTATTCCATAATTCTGATATCTTTTCAGTGAAAATTTTCTCATATCTTTATACAGCTCTCTCATAAAACCTTTGCATATTATTATAGTCTTATCTCAAAAGAGTAAATGTCATAGAACAAAAGGCTTTGAAACAATTATGAAAAAGAGAAATAGCCTCAAGACTAGAGAAGATTCATTTGACTTTTATAATCTCTACTGACCATATGAATTGATAGCTACTTATGTGACAAAAGATACTGTGTGTCCGATTTCCACAAAAATGTGTAAGAAACTCACTGGTTTTTGCAATGTGGTTTTGGTATAATATTGCCTAGGATTAAGGAGAATGAAGGGAGATGATCTTTTCGTCATTTTTTATCCCCTCGTTTTAGATATAATTTTAAAAATGCATTATGGAATACACAGAAAAGAGCCAGGGTCATACTTAGAGATCCAGACCACAGAATTATGTTCAAGTCCCAGCCCCCAGTACCTGTGAATATGACATCATTTGGAAGGCTCTAATATAATGACACATTCTTATAACAAGAGGGAAATAAACACAGAGACAGAGACATATACAAAAATGGCCATGTGATAAACAAGGCAGAGATTTGAGTGATGTGTGTACAAGCCAAGAAATGCCAAGGATTGCCAGTAACCACCAGAAGCCAGGAAAGAGGCAAGGAGGAATTCTCCTTTAGAGCCTTCAGACAGAGCATGGCCTTCCTGACATCTTGATTTTGGACTTCTAGTCTCCAGAACCATGAGAAAATAAATTTCTGTTGTTTTAAGCCAGCAGGTTTGTGGTAATTTGTTACATCAGCTCTAGAAAATTAATACATTATTTTTTAAAAAGCATTAATGCATTTGTTTCTTATGCATGTAGTTTCAACACGTCTATGCAAATAAGCCCTGTCTTTAATTTAGAAAACAATTTTCACTTTCAAAGAAATGACAATGAAGCTAATATTAACCCCTGCCTGTCCCCTAGTTCTGAATAAATAATTCCTAATCATTATAATGCTTAAATATAGGCCTTTTTTGACCTAAGCTTTTTATATCTTGGTATCAGGTTCTTATGTAATTCTTTGAGCATTAATACTGAAAATGCTCTTAATTATTTCTCTATTCACAACCCACAAGGACAATGCAATGTTTTATACACACACACACATACACACACACACATGCACACACGCGAAAGATGTATTATTAAATATTTAAGATATACAAAAGGTATAAAGAATGATTAAATAAACCTTACCTTACTAGCTTAGGAAATAAAATACCACAAATACAGTTAAAAGCCCCTCTGTTTTCCCATGCAATTATTTTCCCCTTCAATTCCTAATACTTGCCTTCCTCTTAAAATCAGGGTAATCACAATTTTAATTGTTTTTTTATTATACATTCTCTGGGGAAAAGAGAAAATTGTTTATCACTATAGGTTTGTTTTCCCCGAATCAGTCTATTTTATCAAAATGTATTTATCTTCCCCCATTTTTAATTAAAAAAAATTCAAATTAGCTTTACCCACTTCTTACTATTAAAAAAATTAAAAAAAAACAAAAACAAAACAAAATATTGCAACAAATTTTAATTTAAAATAATAATTTCAACTATTGCTTTTTGTTTTCTTTCGGTCCCAGCTTAAATGAAAGTAGGAGAGACCCAAGCAGTTTATTGGACTGACTGAGGTTTATCTTTTCCACTTATCAAGCGAGATGTGATAACTCATGAGAGACTATAAGAGAAGTTGATAATTGAAATTTTTCTATCCTGGGGAATAACTGAAATTTCTTATTCCAGCACTCCATACAAAATATATATTTTTCAAAATAAGAACTTGGTTTCTATTTGTCTTCACTCTTTTGGCAAAAGTTATATTTTTTGGTTCTATTTTGTTTTAAGGTATATACAATAATTGAAGATTACATTATTTTTGCATAAATATATTGTATTGTTGTAAATCTTATAGTGCTAGTTTGCATAATGGTTTAGTTTAGAGAACTTTTAAGGTTATTTTATATATTTTAAAAAATCTAAAAATGATCAATTTCTTAAACTTTGATTCACATTGCCATATTGTCTTGGTTTGGGCAAAAAAGTCATATTTCTATTTTTATATCATAATCAACAGATATAAAAAATAAATATGTGATTTACAGTTATGAAGAGGTCTTTATTATTATTATAGTTATGTCTTGTGAAAGGTTAGAACTAAGATATATTGTAGATTTTTTTTTTTTTTTTAGTTCCAAGAAACAATGTCCTGGTCTGTTGCTATTTGTAATGTTTATAGTCAACACACGACTTTCATTCCTGATCATATGGTAAACTTTCCCTTTTTAAGGTTGTCAAAAAGGAATTTTCAATCCAGCGTGTCTTAGAATTTGCCACTCCAATCTAACAAGTAAAAGCTTAACAGACTAAAAACCCAACAACTACTTTTAGATCTGTCATGGAATTAAGGTTGCAGAGCAAATTGCTGCCCCCAAAATTGGAGAAACAGAAATGTGGATACAGAGAATCATAATTGATGAGAGCAGAAAGCCACAGGCAGAAATCTGCACAGAAACCAGTACTGGGATAGGAAAACCAGAACTGAGTTGATTAATTGCTGAAGGCTCAGTATGGAGAACTCTGAGAACTTGTCATAAGTGGAGCCCTCAAGTCTTTGTGAGTTTTACCTGTAAGAGCTCTAATATTCATGGTGAATGTTGGCAGCGAGTGTAGAAAAACAATCATTTTGAAAATGTCAGAGCATTCTGTTATTCTAAAAAAAGGTTTCCCCTTGGAAGAAACTATTTTGCCAGAATCTAACCTGCTGGGTTTATTAGAAACTAACTTAATAAAGGGGAAATGAAATACTCGACTCCAGTTCCCTCTAGCATTTCATGTGGGAAAAAAGAAATACTTAACTTTAGTCCCTTGCAGGCATCCTATCCCACATAAGAGAGGGAAAAATAAGCTAAGAAGCATTGTTGAAGTTCACAGTTCAGGGTCACAAGCTTAAAGAGAAAAGACCTAATCACAGAACTATAGCATGCTATCCCTTTCTCCACACCTTACTACTACATTACTAAAAGCCTATTTATAGCAGCTTTTTTTTTTTAACCAAGTACATCATGTCCACATTTCAACAAAAAATTAAAAGGCACACTAAAAAGCAAAAAGCACAGTTTGAAGAGACCGAATAGACCCAGAGTCATATATGGCAGGAATGCTGGAATTATTAGACCATGAATCAAAAATATATATATATGATTAACATGCTAAGGACTTTAATGGAAAAAGTAGACAGAATGCAAAAACAGATAGATAATGTAAACAGAGAGATGGAAATTCTAAAAATGAACCATAAAAAAAATTAGAGAGAAAAACACTGTAACAGAAAAGAAGAATGTCTTTTTTGGGTTTAATAATAAACTGGACATGGCTAAGGAAAGAATTACTAAGCTGAAGGATATGACAATAGAAACTTTTAAAACTGAAATTCAAAGAGACAATAATGGCTGAAAAAAATCCAGAATAGAATGTACAAAAAATATAGGAAAACTATAAAATGTGTAATGCACTTGTAATGAGAATATAAAAAAGAGAAGAAACGAGAAATCATTGAAATGATAATGACTGAGAATTTCTCCAAAATAAAGTTAGACAGCGAACTACAGCTTCAGGAATCTCAGAGATTGCCAAGCAGGATAAATGCCAAAAAAACTACACCTAGGCATATAATATTTAAGTTTTAGCATGCCAAAAAATAAAGAACAATCTTGAAAGAAGCTAGGTAGCAAAAACACGTTATTTATAGAGGAACAAAGATACGAAATACATCACATCTAAATTTTCCTCAGAAACCATTCAAGTATAAAGAAAGTATAATAAAATATGTAAAATGTTGAGAAAAGAAACAACCCAGAATTATGTCTCCTGAAAAATTATCCTTCAAAAATGAAGGAGAAATACTTTCTCAGACGAACAAACAATGAGAGAATTTGTTGCCAGTAGAACTGCCTTGCAGGAAATGTTAAAAGAAGTTCTTCAGAGAGAAAGAAAATGATATAGGTCAGAATCTTGAATCTACATAAAGAAATAAAGAGCTTCATGTATCATTTTTACATAAGAAAATGATTAACTGAAGGTAAAATGAAATTTTATTTATATATGCTTTATATATACTATATATGCTTACGTATATTTATGTATAAATCAAATAAATGATAATAATATAAAGAATGGGAATTAAGAATACTTTTTTATTATATGATACTTGCACTACTTATAAATTGGAATAATGTTATTTGAAAGTAGACTTGTATTAGTCATAAATGTATATTACAAATGCTAGGGCAATCGCTTAAAAAAGTTTTAGTCTTGGCAATGATTTTTTTGGACATCACAACTAAAGTACATGCAACAAAATTAAAAATAAACAAGTGAGAGGAATGATGTCAGAAAAATGATGGAGAGAGAGATATCCCTCAGTCTCTCTCCCTGAAACAAACATAAGCAGAACATCTAAAACTCAAAAAAAAAAAAATCTATCCTGCACACCAGCACATCCGAACATGGGATCTGTGAATAAGAGCTAACACAGGTCAGAACCACGGGAGTCAGGCAGTAGACTGGGAGAAACAAAGAAGCCAGAGCTCCTTGCAGGAGGAGGGGGAGGGAAGAAATGAAGCAGGTTTCCTAAACAGCCTTGCCTGAGAGAGCTGTGAGCTCTATGCAGCAACAGTGCCCAGGGATCAGGGCAGAAAAGAGAGAAGTGGGGGAGGCAGAGAAGCAACAGTTAATTATCAACAGCTGTGGTTGCAAAATGCGAGGCTGAGCAGCAGCCCCCATCTCCAAACCCAGAGGGCTCCTCCCCCCATATCCTCCAAGAGTGAACACCATGAAGCCCTATGGTCATCTCAGTAAACTCTACCGAAACTGTGGCTAACATTGAAAGTGACTGAGACTGAGAGTAGTGAACGTGATTGAATATTTATAAGAAAAAAGAAAACATCATTAAAGCATTATATAAAGCAAGGATCCAAGAGACTTAGATACCACCTACTAGAAATGAAAAGAAAAAATGCCTTCTTAGAGACAGGCTAGAGAGAGAACTTCATATAATAAATCTTTCTGGAAAAAAAGCAAAGTACACTTCCATTAATGCCTAGGCAGAGAAATCGTCCATGAAACACATGAACAACCAAGGTGACAAGGTATCTCAGAAAAAAAGAAAAAAATCCTCCAGAACATAAGATTAAAGACATAGAAATATGCGACTTAAATGACAGAGAATTCAGAATGGTACTTCTGAAAAAATACATAACTCAAAGAGATCTAAAATAATTCTTATTAACAATTTCAGGAATTGAAAAAACAAATAGATCAGCAGAATAAGTTTTTTAACAAGGAGATTGAAACCCTCAAAAAGAACCATATAGAACTTTTGAAGATGAAGAACACACTGAAAGAGATGAAAAATGAAACAGCAAGCTTGGGAAATAGAGTCGACCAAACGGAGGGAAGGATCAGTGGTATTGAAGACAGAAATCTAGAAATAAATCAGAAGGAAGAAGAGAGAAACCAAAAATTAAAAAAAAAATAATGAAAGAGAAATACAAGAACTAGCTGATACCATCAGGAGAGGAAACATAAGAATAGTGGGCATTATCAAAGGTGAAGAAAAGGAGCAGAGATTAGAAAGCATTTTGAGACAGATAGTTGATGAGAATTCCCAAATCTAAGGAATGAGCTGGAGTTTGGAATTCAAGAAGTCAACAGAACACCCAATAATCTCAACCCAAAAAGGCCTTCACCAAAATACATTGTATCAAAATTATCAAAAATCAACAACAAAGAAAAATTCTCAGGGCAGCCAGGGAAAAGAAAATGGTAACCTATAAAGAAAAGCCCATTAGATTATAGTCAGACTTCTTAGCACAAACTTTACAAGGCAGAAAGGAATGGAATTAAATATTCAAACTATTAAATGAAAGGAACTACTAGCCAAGAATAATGTATCCAGCTGAGCACTCCTTTCGATATGAAGGAGAAATAAAGACTTTTCCAGACACAAAATTTGATGGAATTCTCCACTACAAGGCCTGCA
>NW_011889106.1:1480869-1482593 GCF_000151845.1 Pteropus vampyrus | reverse complement strand
ATAGATATAGATATAGATATAGATATAGATATAGATATAGATATAGATATAGATATAGATATAGATCGATATAGATGATATAGATAGATATAGATATAGATAGATATAGATATAGATATACACATACATATATATATATAACTATCCTCTATATATTCTTAATGATAACCACATGCCAAAGATTCAGACCTGAAGTATATAACATAAAACAAGAAGTAACAGAGGCAAAACCCACAAAAGCCAACTAAAATAAAGAAAATAGAAACACAAGGACTAAGAAGCAATGGAAACACAAAGTTACCAGAAAGCAAAAGATAAAATGGCTATAAAAAGACTTCACATTTCAATAATCAACCTCAATGTAAATGGACTGAACTCACTAACAAGGCACGAAGTTGCAGATTGGATCAAAAAGCAAAACCCGATCATATGCTGTCTCCAGGAGACACATCTCAGTTCTAAAGACATATATAGACTCAAAGTGAAAGTGTGGAAAATAATATTTCAAGCAAATGGCATTCAGAGAAAAGCAGGAGTAGCAGTACTAATATCATATAAAATAGACTTCAAAGTATAAATAGTAAAGAAAGATACTGAGGGCCACTTGATCATGATAAAGGGAATCATGCGCCAAGAAGACATAACACTTATTAATACCTATGCTCCCAGTCGGGGAGTCCCGAAATATGTAAAGCAATTACTAACAGAATTAAAGGGAGAAACAGACCAAAACACTATTGTAGTAGGGGACCTAAATACCCCACTGTTGGATATGGACAGATCATCCAAACAGAAAATCAATAAGGGCGTAACATCATTAAATGACACATTAGACCAACTGAACATAAGTGACATTTACAAAGCTTTTCATCCCAAAAGAGCTGCTTATACATTCTTCTCTAGTGCTCATGGAACGTTCTCAAGGATTGACCACAAATTGGAACTCAGAATTACCCTCAACAAATATAAGAGGGTTGAAATCATACTAATCATATTCTCTGATTATAATGCTTTGAAACTAGAGATCAACTGCAGAAAGAAATCAGGAAGAACTGCAAATACATGAAGATTAAACAACATGCTACTGAAGAATAACTGGGCCAGAGAAGAAATAAAAAGAGAAATCAAGAGATACAGAGAAATGAATGATAATGATAGTAAACACATAAAAAATTTTAGGACATGGCAAAAGCAGCAATAAGAGGAGAGTTGATATCATTACAGACCTATCTTCAAAAACAAGGACAAGCCCAAATATGAACAACCTAACACTTCATCTTTAAAAGCTTTGCTTAGTACATAGAAACAGACACAGAAAGGCAGCCAAAATTGGAAGACAATGAAGCAGAAATCATATGAGAGAACAGAACAGAGGTCCAGGAATAATGGAATCAAGCAATCTAACAGATGCAGTCTTCAAAACACTGGTTATAAATATGCTCAATAAATTTAGAGGAAGAGTAGATGAACTTAGTGAGAACTTTAACAAAGATATAAAGAAACATAAAAATGAAAATTATAAGAGAACCTTTCAGAAATGAAGAACACATTATCTGAGATGAAAAGTATATTAAATGGAATAAACAGATTGAATAAAGAAGAAGATCAAATAACTTACATAGAGGATTGGGATACCAAGGACACTCAATCAGAACAGCAAGAAAAAAGAAGCCAAGAATATAATAATAATTTAAGGAGCCTATGAGACATTATTAAAGGTAAAA
>NW_011889106.1:1443687-1480819 GCF_000151845.1 Pteropus vampyrus | reverse complement strand
TCATAGGAGTACTTGAAGGAAAACAAGAAGTTAAAGATCTTTTTGAAGAAATAATGATGGAAAACTTTCCTAACCTAGTGAAGGAAATAGACATACAACCCCAGGGAGCTCAGAATGTCCCAAGAAAGAGGAACCCAAAGAAACCCACACCAAGATGCATCATAATTAAAATGCCAAAGGTTAAATCAAAAGAGAGAATCTTAAAAGTAGCAAGAGAAAAGCAGTTAGTTACCTACAAGGGAATATCCATAAGACTAGAAGTTGATTTCTTAAAAGAAACTATGCATATAAGTGATTTTCAACTTTTTCTGTCTGAGTTATTTTGCTTACCATGATTATCTCGAGGTCCATCCATGTTGTCACAAATGGCAATATTTCATCTTTTCTAATGGCTAAGTATTATTCCATTTTATATATGTACCATGGCTTCCATAAAACTAAAAGCAACAAACAAACAGGGCAAACAAACAGAGACTCTTGGACATGTACAATAGACTAGTGGTTAACTTAGGGTGGGGGAAGGGGTGAGGCGGGAGGTAGATGAGGTAAAAAGGGTCAAATATGTGCTGACAGAAATAAATCTAACTATGGGCAGTGAACACACAGTGCAATATATATATAATAAATAGTATATATATGCCTTACTATTGAATTGTACACCTAAAACTTACTGGAATTCATTAACCAATGTCACCATAATAAGATAAATTAATTAATTTTAAAAAGGTACGAATTTCCAGTTATAAGATAAATAAGTACTAGGGATATAATGTACGATATGATGACTATAGTTAACATTGCTGTGTGATATAAATGAATATATATGAACATTGTTAAGAGTAAATTCTAAGACTTATCATCACAAAGAAAAAAAATTGCTTTCAGTTTTTATTGTATCTATATGAAATAATGAATGCTAACTAAACTTATTGTGGTAATATTTCACAATATATGCGAGTCAAACCATTATGGGATACACCTTAAACTTATACAGTGATGTATATAAATTATATCTCAGTAAAACTGGAAAAATGTTTTTAAAATAGTATAATTAATATAATAAGAAAAGAGAGACAATGGAATCATATAAAATGCTTAATTAAAGTCACGAAAAGCAGAAAAATTTAGAAAACAAAAGTGGAGCAAAGTACAAAAGTAACCAATAGAAAGCAGTAACAAATGTGGTAGATATTAATTTATCAATAATCACCTTAAATGTCAATGATCTAAATACACCAATTAAAAGATGGATATTGTAACAGTAGACCAAAAAACAAGACCCAACTGCAAGTTATCTACAAGAAACACATTTTAATTATAAAGATACATATAATTAAGAGGGTGGAGAAAATATTATAATAGTACTAATTAAAGGAAAACCGTATTAGCTATATTAATTTCAGACAAAAAAGACTTCAGAAAAAAAGAAAGTCATTATGGGTTGAGGGGGCATAATAACAAAAGAGTCAATACTGCAAGAAGACATAACAATTCTTAGTGTATATACTTAAGAACAGAACATCAAAATACATGAAGCAAAACTGATAGAACTGCAAGGAGAAATAAATGAATCTGCTACTATAGTTGGAATCGTTAACACCCCTCTATCAGAAATGAACAGGCATAGGACAGTCATATCTAGCAAACAGAAAATTAGTAAGGACATAATTAAATTCAACAGTACAATTAACTAAATGTAATTGACATCTATAGACCATTTCATCCAATAACAGCAGATTATATATTTTTCTTAATCTCACATGAAACATTCACTGAAATGGATCACATTCTGGGTAAATAAACTTTATCAAATTTAAAAGAATAGATATTATACAATGTCTGCTCTCAGACCACAGTGGAATTAAACTAGAAATTAATAACAGAAAGATAACTGGAAAATCATAAAATACTTGGAGATTAAACAATACACTTCTAAATAACACATGAGTTAAAGAAGGTATCTTAAATTTATTAATATTTTTAGCTAAATAAAACTGAAAATAAAATCCCAAAAACTTATTTGGTGGATATTTACAAATTGATTCTAAAGTTTATATGGAAAGACAAAGGACCAAAAATAGTCAATTTAATACTGGAGGAGAATAACAAAGTCAGAGGACTGACAGTTCTTGACTTCAAGACTTATTTTTAAATTATGTTTATTAAGATAAAGTATTATTGGTGAAAAAATTACAAATATATTAATGGAACAGAATATAGAGCCCAGAAGTAGACCCACACAAATATAGTCAACTGTTCTTTGGCAAATAAGTCAGAGCAATACAATGGAGCAATGATAATCTTTTCAACAAGTGTTGCTGAAAAAAAAATAACGACATGAAAAAAAAAAACTAGACATAGATCTTAAACTCTTCACAAAATTAAAAAAAGAAAATTCTTCACAAAATTAACTCAAAATGGTTCAGATACCTAAATTTAAAGTGCGAAACTATAAAACTTCTAAAAGATATCATAAGAGAAAACCTAGGTGGTCTTGAGTTTGGTGATAACTTTTTAGATACAGCACTAAAGGATAGATCTATGATATAAATAATTGATAAGCTGGACTTCATTAAAATTAAAAATTTCTGCTCTGTGAAAGACAATGAGAATGAGACAACAAGATACAAACTAGGGGAAAGTTATTGCCCAAACACATCTGATAATGGACTGTTATCTAAAATATAATAAAGGAATCTATATCCCGATAAAACAGGGCAAAAAATCTTAACAGATACTTCTCCAGAAAAGATGTATATATGTCAAATAAGCATAAGAAAAGATATTCAACATCATATGTCATTAGAGAATTGCAAATTAAAATAACAGTGAGATTCCAATACACACCTATTAGAATGGCTAAAATCTAAAACACTGACACCACCAATTAAAATATCTTTTTTTAAAGAAAAAGATGACAAAAATGTCGATATTTAACATATAGCTTTAAACTACCTACCCAGTAAAAGATTACAGGTTTTGGTCCAGCTGGCTATTTTCACTATTTAAAAACATGTTGAACTACATATAAATAGTTTAAACCAACTGTAATGACAAGAAAGTTCGTGATGAAATTTCAGTTTCAACCTGAGCGTACTTCTTACTCCATAAAGAATACTTGTTACAGAATGAACAGCAAAGAACCTAATTCACTGCTGTGGGGAACAGAAAATAACATAGATAACATTGCAAATATTAAATGAACCAATTATACATTTGCCAAAACCCATACAATGTACAACACTAACAGTGAACCTTAATGTAAATTATAAACTTTGGCTGATAATGATGTGTCGATGTAGGTTGATTGATTGTAACAAATGCACTACTCTGATGTGAGATGTTCATAGTGGGAGAGATTGCACGTGTGTGAGCACAGGGGAAAAATGGGAACACTCAATTTTTCTGTGAACCTAAACTGTTCTTTAAAAAGTATATTAATTTAAAAAATTGTCAAAGGCAAATGGGTAAATCTCAATTCCCTGTTTCTAAAATAAAAAGAAATGATTATTACATTTATTAGAAGATGACATGTTTACAGCAATCATACTGTTATGTGTACTGTAATTAAAACAGCTTGTCAGGTAGCCTGATCATTATTTATTCACCAATTTACAGATTAATGATCCATTCCTTAACACTTGGTCAATCAAAAGCTCAGTAATTGAATTCCAGCTGATATGGAACACACTTGAATGATAAGTACTTCTATCATATTATTTCAAAGGAATTTATATCTTTTTATTGCTTAGGCAACACTAGTACCACTCAAAACGGCCATTGCCAGTGGTTAATTGGCATGTAAAAAATCTGCCGCTCTGATTCTTAGCAAGAGACATGATATAGCAACATCAGCCATTGGTTGGACTTAAGGTGAAGTCAGAATTCATAAACCAGAATAGTTCAAAACTAGTTAAATCTTTTTTAACCAAAAATAATTGTAAAAATATAATAAAGGTATTAAAGAGATACAAATAGAAACATCAGCTAGCAAGAGAGTTGATTTCATACCAACACACTCCATCTTGATTGGAGACAGAAAAATCCCCTCTATCTATGGTTTTAAGAAATAAAATAACTCCCTGTGGTGCACTGGCTAGGAAAACAATGTATAGATACAAAAGTATATAGACACTAGCTGCTTAGAACACTATATAAAAATATACTCTGATTACCTCCAAGTATACCTCATTTGCAGAGAATAAAATCAATTTTACCTACTTTAAGCCAAAATGACTTATTAAAGGGTGTGGCTTACAGACATGTTGGGAAGGTTGAAATAGACTCTAGATTAAGCTTTCAGGAACAATTTCAAGAGTTACATTCTGGGGCTAAACTGTTACCACTGAGAGAGATCCAAGCCCATCATTGCCCTGGTGATGCTGGGGGCCTCGGTCCTTTCTGCTGACATAGTAAATTACAAATCAGTGAAGTTTAGGAAAAGTAAGACTTATTGAAGTACATTTCAAGAGAGAAACGAGCTACGGTAAAGAAGGCTGCAGCCTCGTAGAAGTGGGGAGGTCTGCTTATATCTGAGCTATGATAGGAGGTTACAAGGATGGTGCTAGCTGATTAGCATGTAAGGTCATTTTGATTGATAGTTGACTGTTATATAACCTAACGTCAACTGTGCATGTACCTTCCCAGAATTCAGTCTGTTATAATTAGATTCCTGAACTTCTGGGCATATGTATGGCATTATAATTATAATTAGGCTGAGAAGAAAGAAGAAAAAAAGGTCAGAGTAGTCCTTAACATGCAAACGTTTGTGGCTGGCCTAAACTAGTTTCTATGTTATAGTCATTTCCTGTACTCTAGGATGCAGGGGTATTGTTATTTGAAAAATGAGGTTTTATCTGGGAGTTCCTAGGGGCAACCTCTTGGGTTGGACCATCAGTGTTGTCCTTTCTATGGTTACAGAGCTGGGCCTTTGCTTCCATCATTCATGGATACTACCCGACAAAACCATCAAGGGGCCACTGCCTCTTCAGAGATTAAGAAGCCATCTGTTAAGTTTTCACTACCAGGAGCATGGATCTGCTCCTTAGTTAAACTGGTGAACATTATATTTATCACACACACGCACACACGCACACCACAAACATTTAAAATCTTAGGAAATGGCTTTAAGTCTAGACAGCAAATGAAGAAACATTTATTCAGAGAAACCTACTAAAGCGCAGCAACAGCAAGTATCTGTATCTTTTCAAACATAACCCACTCTTTCATGGCAAGAACTCTACTCAAGATTAATACAGTAAAGACTAAGGCTTATTCTCCCTACCAGCTACCAGCTGGAGAGCTAAGGCATTTTCCCAAGAAGAATAAGATATCAGCATTTTTCACCTTACTGTTAGGTAGCTAGTCAGACATAAGCAACAGGGGAACAAAGGAATGGAGGCCCAGCCCAGAGACCATCCAAAGAACACCCCATTGATAGTTAAAGAAACCCTCCTGCATCCTGGGAGATAAAAGACAGGAGGACCATAACCTATAGCTGGTTTAATTCGGCCACAGATGTGTGCACAAAAAGTACTACCCTAACCTGCTCACAACCTCAGCCTCGTTATACCATCTTTATAATATTATATTTATGCTGGAAGTTCGTGAATCTAATTACAACAGACTAAATTCTGGATAAGCACATGTGCACTAAACAAAAAGTTATATAGCAGCCAAGTGTTAATTAAAATGACCTCAAGTGCCAATCACCTAGGAACACATGTGTAACCACCCATCACAGCCCAAAGATAATACAGATCTCCTCATTTCTGGGTTGTTACAACTCTCTTGGCTGAAAACCCACCCCTCCCTTGGGGCATAATCTGTCTTTTATCTTTGTAACAGCCAAATTCCACAGGGCTACAGCCTTCCTTAGCATGGCCTGTCTCCTAAAATATACCTTTAATTAATCTTTTTTTAAATCTTGCAGACTGTAATTTTTTGCTGGGTCAGTGGGGAAGAACCAAGGAAAACTGCTAATTGCACTTCTGTGTCATTACCTCCGCCCCCATGCTGCTGGGGCAACACTGGAGTTAAAATCGCCCCTAAACAGTAACATTGCTGTCGCAGAAATGTTTTGAAATCAGACTGACAAGAAACCAAGCACCACTCGAAGATTCAGAGAACTCAGGTTTATTACACCGATGGTCCCACAAGAGCTAGCACTCTGATGATCTGGACCTCGAGCTCAGATGAAACTTTGCTTTTATGGGGCTTAGTTGGCATGGGCTGACTGGTTAATTTGTCCTCAGATGGTTACAGACTGTGGGAGTTGCAATGGGTTACAGGTGCATGCGGGAGTTGTTATGGGCTATGGGCACTTACAGGGCATGAGATTTTCAGACAAGAACTTAGGCAATACATCTGTTATCTAGACAGAACAATCAAAGGGAAAGGTGAGTCCAGTTGATCTCGAGATCACTCTGCCCTTCACAGCAACGGTTAGCCTTTTGGTGGAAAATTCCTCTTCATTCCCCCTTTTGATGCCCTTTAAACTCTTATAGGGCATCAATCTTTTGATTTTTTTTTTTTTTGGCCGAGGGGCTGGTATAAGAGTGGTTTGAATGTCACGACCATTTGCAACCTTATGAATTCTAGGTGTGAAGAGATAAACTTGAAATGTATTGAAGAGGGATTTAGCCTGAACATGTAAGAATCGAGAGGATCCCGACATAGGTCAGGGCTAAAGTGACTCTTTGACTCAGAGTCTAATCGGCGGACACTATCAAGGCCAACCCTGAAGCAAGCAGCAGGACAAGTATACTAAAGAGGGTTAGAGCTAAAGGATGATAACAATATATCTGGACAGTCTGGATGGTTGATCCCCAGACTTCTGCCATGCATAGACTGGCCAGCTTTCGAGGGGGGCCAGAGCAGGGCTGAAGATCTCAGGTAGATTTCTGCTGCCTCCAAAACATGACTCAGAGTGGCTGATCAGGAAGAGGCTCTGGAGTCTATATCCCCCATTCTTCTAGGGGTGTCGCTCTCTTTACTCGGATGTGGTGGATCCACGGGGTGATACCTGCAACCTCAAGGGCAGTGAGAGTTGCTAATGTAACAGTGTGAGGGCCTGTGCAGATCAGCTAGAGTGGTTCCTTCTTCCAATCCTTAACCCATACTTCATCTCCTGGCTGTTAAGGGTGGACTCAATTCCCTTAGTGGATAGGGGCCCTTTCTAGGGTTACTTGGGTGATGTTGCAGAGGATCCTCCCTAGGGACTGAGATGTTGGGACATTTCTAGGTCAGCTATCAGTTGATGGTCTCCTTTTAGCTTCCCTATTACTGGGGGAGGTCTCTCATAAAGGATTTCAAAAGGAGAGTAGCCTGAAGGTCTTGGGGTGCACCATGCTCGGAGTAGAGCCAAAGGCAGCAAGTCAATCCAAGGTAACTGGGTTTCCTGAAAAAGTTTAGCTTAGCTAGAGTGGTCTTGAGGATCTGGTTCATGCGCTGAACTTTCCCTGAACTTTGTGGCTTGGAGGCTGTGTGGAGCTTCCATTTTATTCCCAGAGCTTTAGACAGAGTCTAGACTGTCTCAGACACAAAGGCAGGTCCATTGTCAGATCCTATAGAGAGGGGCAGCCCGTATCTTGGAACAATTTTCCTCAATAAGTTTCTAGCTACTTTTCATGTCCATTCAGTGCATGTAGGGAAAGCTTCAGCCCATTTGGAGTAGGTGCAAACTAACATAAGCAAGTATCAGTGGCCCCGGCAGGGCTTAACCTCAGTAAAGTCCACTACTAGGTCTTCAAAGGGCATAGTCCTAATTGTCTGCACCCCTGGATCGAATTTCAGCCATTGGCTCGTGTTGTTTTGTGAGTAAGTTGCACATCTAACACTGATCTGGGAGCACAAGATTGGGAGCTTAGGTATGAAATAGTAGCAGCCTAACAGGCTTTCCAAAGTAGTCTTTCCTAAGTGAGTCAACTCATGGTGTTGTGTTACCAGCTAAGCTGCCACCGCAGCGGGAATAAAGAGTCTCTGATCTTGAAGCTCCCACCAGCCCTCCTTTCACTTGGTTTCCCCTTCGCTTAAGGCCTACTGTTCTTCTTCCTTGATATATGTCAGGAACAGAGGCAATTTGGGAGCTAGGAGAACCTTAGAGACTGGCTCAGGACCCATTGTGGCACTCGGTTGGTTGGCAACCTCCCTAGCTGCTTGGTCTGCCAGTCGGTTTCCCCTACTGACAGGGTCCCTGATAATGAGTTATCCTGGCGTTGGTCAGCCACTTGAGTCCCTGGTTATTCATTAATGCAGTAACAGCAAGTGAGACCTTTGCATTCATATTCTGTCCCAGTGTGAGCTGGTCTGCTTCTCTGACCAGGACTAGCATGGCAACTAAAGCCTGGAGGCATGGCGGCTCTCCCGTGGCCACTGGATCTAATCATTTGGACAGATATGCAATTGGGCACTGCCATGGCCCAACTGTTTGTGTGAAGACCCCCAGTGCAGTATGATTCTTCTCATGTACGAAGAGGTTAAAGTCCCATGTCACGTCTGGCAGTCCTAATGCTGGGGCACTAGTCAAAAGTATATTTCTTTGAAGGCCTTTTCTTGTTTGGAGCCCCATTCCAGGAGGTCTTTATTGAACCCAGCTGTGGCCTCGTACAGTGGCCTGGCAATTTCAGAGAAACTTGGTATCCAGATCTGGAAGAATTTAGCAGCCCCTAGGAATTCACGGACTCCTTTCTAAGTGTTTGGCCGAGGTATTGAACAGATGGTCAATTTCTTCTCATGTCCAAGTGCCCAATGTCCTTCTGAGATGATGAACCCAAGGTATCTGACCTCCTATTTGCAGATTTGAGCCTCCATGACATCTTGTATCCCATGGTTGAGAGTAGGGCCAACAAGGCTCTAGTACCTTTCCAGCAGTCTTCTTGGGTGGGGCTAGCCAGCAACAGGTCATCTACATACTGGAGTAGAGTGCAGTTCAAAGTCTTTCCAGGGAAGGCAGCAAGAGCTGCAGTCAGCTCTTCGCCAAACAGGGTGGGTGAGTTCTTGAAGCCCTGTGACAGTTGAGTCCAAGTCTATTGTGCCTTTCTTCTGATGTGTGGGTCTTTCCAATCAAAGGCAAACAAAGGCTGGCTGGCCAGTGATAACCAGAGACAGAAGAATGTGTCTTTGAGATCGAGGCAGGTGACCAGCTTGCCTGGGCCGGTAAGAGACTCAGGAGGGTGTATGGGTTGGGGACCATTAGATGGATGGTGACTACTGCATTGTTTATAATGCGGAGGTTCTGGACAGGATAGTAGTTGTTCCCTCCAGGCTTCTTGACCAATAAGAGCAGAGTGTTCCAAGGTGACTGACACTCAACTAGAATTCCGTTATCATGCAAATGCTGGATGTGGTCCTGAATTCCCAAACGTGCTTCCCGTGGCACTGGATATTGCCTTTGTGTGGCAGGAGTGGCTCCTAGCCTCAGGTCCACTATGATGGGCACGTGATTCTTGGCTAGACTTGGGGGTTCCTTTTCTGCCCAGACATCAAAGAACTCTTCTAGCAGGCTGGTTTGATTTGTTTGTTTTCTTCCCTGGGCATGGCTATAGCCATCATTAGAACAGGCTGGCTCCCAGGGTGAGACTGGTGGGCTTCCTGGGGTCAAAGGTCATCTGTGCTCCAAGCTTCATTAATAAGTCTCTACCCAAAAGGGGGATGGCTTACTCTGGTAGGTACAGGAACTCATGAGTCACTAGGTAGCCCCCTAACCGACATGAGCAGGCTTTGCAGAATGAGCAGGCAGCACGGTCCCCTGTGGCCCTGAAGATAGCTGTTGTCTGGTTTGTGAGGGGTGCCACGTACGTGGAATGTGCCATCTTCACTAATTTCAAAAGGGCCTCATGTCTCTTGGAGAGGCATCTGAAGGGCTGCAGGCTGCTGGGCTGGCTTTGTGGTCAAGCGAATACTCCATGGACTTGGGCTTGGCAGCTGCTCAGGCTGTTAGGACGATGAAGGCACTGATGGCAAAGGGCTGTCAGGTAATTGGGGATAGAGAGGCTATGCAGGGGCTGGCAGAGCTGTAGGGATGTACGGCAGTAGAAAGAAAAGTTCTTCCTCAGGATCCCCTTGGTGGATGACTTTTGTTGGCTCTTCCTTGTTCTTTCCCCAGATCAATCGGCCACAAGTACCTTACTCTGCCCCTGCTTATTTGTGCAGAACCGGGCCCAAGGGGGAACTATAGTAGCAATTTGCAACCATGAGTCTATGTATGGAAACTGGTCTGGATGTTCAGGGGTCCCTGTCATTACCCTATACACAGCTCTAACAGTAGGGAGGTCCCTTCTGAAGATCATCCTACCCCATAGGTGGGCCACTCAAACTCACAAAGAGTACAAAGCTTTCCTGGGGTCAACTTGACCCCGTAATCCCTTAAGAAGCCTTTCTTAAAATTTGTTTCAACATACAATTTAAGACAGTTGGCTTAGAGGAACCTCCGGCCATATTGCCTTAGGGAGCTTCCTAATGGAGCGGGGAAATAGACCTTAAAATTTCAAGAAAATAATTTGACAGAGGGCGTCTATGTCAAAGGGGCCATTTGGAGATAGACAATTCTTAAGCCAAATCAGCGGTTAATTGCACTCGCCTCCCCTTTATCCCACCCTATGTCAGTGACGCAAAGACAAACAAGGGTGGGTGCCTCCTCCAAAGAGGAGGCCACTCAAGTGCTCATCTGGCCATGTCCTGAAGTAGCTTAGGTGACACTTGGCCGTAGCAGACTCAGTTTTGTAACTTACAATTGGACACTAGTCCAATGCTGCCCTGGACCATATGCCATGCACTACAGAACCGCAGATGAGTTCACTCAGACTCCGTAGCCTTTAGGGGACCATAAGGGTGCCCAGCTGTGGAGCCACAAATTTGTACCTGACCAAGTCAAATCGACCAGGTCACTCATTCACTCACTCATTTACACACCGGGTTAAAGCATTGCCTCTTCCATTTTTGGAAGGCCCTGACCTTTGTCTTCCCTCCCTAGGATGACCCTGATGTCTTCCTCTGCTGGGAAGACCCTGACCTGTATCTTCTAACTGAAGACTTTAGGAGGTGATCAAGCTCCTCTTCCGTCCAGAGATGGGAACTGACTAGGATGCTGAGCCCCAGGGCCTTATCTTATCCTGTGGCCATTCCTGGTGAGTTGATCTGTCCTTCTTTTGAGTCCGGTCAGGGGCTCAGATGTCTGGAGAGCTGGAGCACCGGTCTGAAAGAGAACTCAGAATACCATCAGGTAGTGGGCCCCCTCACTCGCCTCGGAGCCCCTACACCCGAGACTGGCTGAGCCACTGGTCCAGTGGCTCAAAGGGCTGCCATGGTTGGAATCTCACTGGGGCCTCCAGAAATGTTGCAGAAATGTTGCGAAATCAGACTGACGAGAAACCAAGCACCACTCAGAGAGTTGGAGAACTCAGGTTTATTACGCCAGCGGTCCCAGAAGAGCTAGCGCTCTGAAGATCTGGGCCCAGAGCTCAGATGAAACTTTGCTTTTATGAGGCTTAGTTGGCATGAGTCAATTGGTTAATTTGTCCTCAGACGGTTACAGACCACGGGAGTTGCAATGGGTTACAGGTACATGAGGGAGTTGCTATAGACTACGGGCAGTTACAGAGCAGGGGATTTTCAGACAGGAACTTAGGCAATACATCTGTTATCTAAACAGAACAATTAAAGGGGAGGGTGAGCCTTCAGTTGATCTCGAGATCAATCTGCTCTTCGGCCTAGGCAGCAAGCATGTCTACAGAAACAAAACAAAGAGCTGATTATAAAGTTGGTCTTTTGGTGAAAAATTCCTCTTCACTACCTCCCAAAGTATCTGTTTCAGAGGCTAAGCTTTTGGTTAATGCATGAGAAGTAAGAGTTTACTTCTTCCATCCAGCTCCCACTCATGGAAAACAAGCTCTACGTTGGGCGCAGTGCACTCAAAATATTGGGGCCTCGATGGCCTTTGCCCAGCTTACTTATAGTATAAGTTCTTCACCAGAAGAGGAAAGCTTAGAAGAACAGAGGCTACAGCCAGATTCCATCTCCAAAAACAGGAACATTATTCAGAGAGAAGTGCCCCATTTTCTCTGGCCCTAGGTCCAGAGCCAGGTCTCAGAATTTGCGAAGGGGTTAAGACAGGTTGTAAAACAGAGAGTTCTGATGTTTTCCCCAAAGGGACTGGTTTTATTTGCAACAGAGTGAGAGGAAGTTCAAGCCTAAGTTTGCTCTCAAAAACTGTGGACGTTGTGCGGTAAAAGGCAAGTGGGAGGAGATCGGTAGACATATTGTAGTCAAAGACTAAACTGATTTATTTTACCAGATAGAACCAGATAAGAAGAGCCTTTATGGAATTAGAACCAATTTTAAACACTAACCACAAAAACTGTCCTTGTAAAGGAGTCTGAATTTAATTGGATCACTTAGTGGAACAATTAATGCCCCAGGCATTTGTTGGAAACAATAGAGAAGTCATCCAGCAATTAATGGAATTTATCAAGTCGATGTGGTCAGGAAAAGAGAAATTGCCTTGCAGAAACCATTATGATCCCAAGGTTACTGTGCATGAGCCCAAGGCTGCGCCTTCCGAGGAAAAACATCAGCGACTTCACATTGAAGGGAGCATAGGTCTCACTAAAATAATTCAACCAGGGGAAAAAATTAAATAATTTCTTCAATTAAAAATAAATAAATGATTTAAAAATTTTTCAAAACTAAAAAAAATAAAAATTAAAAAGAAACAAAATAATTCAAAATTTATTTTGAATAAAATAATTCAAAAAATAAAATTATTCAAATAATTCAAATAAATAATCAACAATAACAAGCCGTAGGAGTAGGAGGAGACAAATACCCAAAGTTACCATAATATACTACCTAAAATATCCAGTTTCCTACAAAAAGTTATGAGACATGCAGAAAACAAACAAACAAACAAAAACAAAACCAAAAACAGGAAAGTCTGACCCAAACATAGGAAGAAATAAGCAAGAACAGAAACTTCCTGTGAGAGTGATCAGATTTCAGATTCACAGAGAGATATTTGAAAGTAGTCATATCATTACACATTAATAATAACTAAACTAATTGCCTTGGGGATTATTACTGTAGCAAATTCCTGAATTTTTCTCCCATATTTCTGAAGGGGGCAGTTGATCCCTATGTTGATTTTTAGAGTAAATACACACAAGGACATAGTAGCATACCATTTATCAATTAGTATTTCTGTCCATAGATAAAAACAACATCTAAGGTTGGAGGTGTTACTGGAGAGCTCAACAGGGTAGAGGTCCAAAGAGAGACCCCAACATCAAAGCTCTGGTAACCAGGTTCTTGTCTTATGTGTGAGAAAGAATTCAAGGGCATAGGAAACAGTGAGCAGGAAAGCATAAGTTTTATTAAAGTGAAAGTACACGCAGAAGAGAAAAGGGTGGGCAGCTCGGAGAGTCTGCCCCAAGCTGTCTGAATTATATGCTTTTATTTTCTTGGAGGTGGGAGTGTTACAAAGCTGTCTAACCTGCTTCCCAGTCTTAGCTCATTTTCTATGCCACCTGGAAGAGAGGAGGTGACCCCAGGCAATCTATCTTGTCTCCTCGCCTTGGCTTGTTTCTCATGTTGGGATCTCATGCTTGAAATCAAAACGAGGAGAGGGCTGAGTAAGGAGCAAGGGAGAAATTCCAGAGTGGCATCCTGCAGGGGAAGGGGAACTTCCCTAGGCTAACTGTCCTGCCTTAGAGGTATGGGTGAAAAAGGGGAAGGGATTAAAAAGTACAAATTCATTGTTACAAAATAGTCATGGGGATATAAACTATAGCATAAGGAATATAGTCAATAATGATGCAGAACAGGGCAAATTACCCCAAGTGGGGGGAAACTCAAGCACTGCACTGAGAGAGAAGCATGTTCTTGTCAAAGTGTAAGAAAGCTTTCAAACACACGCCAAAATTAGAGACAAAAGGAAAGTTTATTAGAGAAGAGGTAATGCTCCATAGACAAAGTGTATCTCCTCTCAGAGGTGAAGAGTGAGAGAGCCTAAGAGAGACCCAGAGGGACAAAGGCGATAGAGACAAGGACAGAGTAAAGGCCCTGAGAGTGACCTTGAGTGTTTGGGGAATTCAGTTTATATATCATTCTTTAGTTCCTGTGAGTTATAGTTTAAAAACGTTGTTTACTCACTTTCCTTGATATGGACATACAGTGAGGAGGGATAAGAGTATATAGTGAGAAAAGGTAAGAATATGTAGTATGCAAAGCCAGCTGGCAATTTCCAGTCTGTGAACCATAGGTTTCTCATGGTGTTATCCGTATGGAATGAATGATTTTACTTTTTGTACAACACCATTTAAAGACTCTTTTTCCTGATTTTCCTTCATGGTGTGGGGAAATGGGTTGTTAGCAATCCCAGCAGAAATAGTTCTTTGTTCTGCAGGTTTCCTCATGGTCTGGCTGCAGGGCTGATCGGCATATCGCAGTCTCTGAATATCGCTCGATTTAACTTTTTCATTATCTTGCTTTCTCTCTACATTAATAATATTGTAATAACTATGTATGGTGTCAGATGGGTACTAGATTTATCGAAGTGACCACCTCAAAAGTTTTATAAATGTCTAGTCACTGTGTTGTGCACCTGAAACTAATATAATATTGTATGTCATTTGTAATCGAAAAATAAAAGAGTTATAACAAAACAAACAAAAAAGAAGTCATTATAAATATGTTCAAAGAAATAAAGGAAATTATGCATGAAGAAATAAAGAAATTTATGATCACAATGTTTCGTCAAATAGAGAATACCAACAAAGAGATAAAAGTTATTAAAAATGAAAATTCTGAAGCTGAAAGGTACAATCAATTAAATGAAAAAATTATTAGAGGTGTGTAGCAGTAGATTTGAACTGGCACAAGAATTAGCAAACTTGAAGATAAAATTGATAAAGATTTTGTAATTCAAAGAATTTCAAAGAAAAAAAAAGAATTGTTTCCACGACGTGGCACTGAGAGCTTGATTCTTTCTGCTGACGAAATAAAGAATTATAAATCATTGAAGTTTAGGAAAAGTAAGATTTATTAAAATCCTTTTCAAGAGAGAAACAGGTTATGCCAGAGATGGATGTAGTTAGCCACACCAATTTCAGGAAGGATGCCTTATGTTATGGCCGTAATGGATGGTTACAAGGGTGGCATTAGATAATTGGCATATAAGGTCATGTTGATTGACATCTTGCAGTTATATGACCTTTTGTTTACTGTGTATGTAGTTACCCACAATTCAGTCTGTTATAATTAGATTCATGAACTTCCAGACATACACATTATATTATAATGCTGGTACAATGAGGCTATGGTCAAGGTGGGTCAGTACAACTAATAACTGTGCATGCATTTGTGACCGGACTAAACTAGTGGTTGTTTTTGCAGTTTTTAATTCCTTGTGTTCCAGGATATAAAGGTAATTTTTAATTATTAAGTGGATGTTTTATGGAGGTCCTAAAGGAGGTCTCTAGATTGAGCCTTCATTTCCCATTGCTCATGTCTATCCATCTGCCTAACAGAATGAAGGAACATGAAAAGATTCTCATGGAAATAGGGAACAACATTAAGCACACAAACATAAAGGTAATGAGAATGTCAGAAAGGAGAAAAAGAAACAGAAAATATATTTGAAGACATAATCTTGACAACTTTATTTGATAAAAATCTTGAATATACATTTAAAAATTTCAACATACTCTAAGTAGGATAAATGCAAAGAACTAAATAGAAACACATTAAAAATTCTGAAAGCCAAAGACAAAAAGAAATCTTGAAAACAACAAGAAAAGTGATTCATCACTTATAAGAGAAACCGATATTGTGACTTATAATGCGAAACATATATTTGGTCTTCATTCCCTTTCTAACACAGAGCTCTTAAAACCCTTCTTAAGTGATTACAGCAATCAAGGTGTTTTTTTGTTAATGAGGATACTTTTGGAAAACCCATCTGAAAACTATTAAAATGAACTCAGCACCATAAAAGAGAATCAATGATCCAGTAAGATTTATTGTAGCAATACAAAGATGGTTCAGCATACAAAAAAAATTATAAATTTAATATAATTAACCACATTAATTTAATGAAAGGAAAAATCACATTATCTACTAAATTGATACAGAAAACAATTGACAAAATTCAACATTCTTTATATATGTGTTATATACATCATATATACATACATATACAGCAAACCCACAAGCGACAAAATAAAAATTAGATAAACTGGACTTTATTAAAGTTAAAAGAGTTGTATATCACAGAACATTATCAACAAAGTAAAAGACAACATATGGAATGGGAAAGGTATTTACAAATCACGTATCTGATAACATTCCATAAAGAACATTTGCAACTCAGCAAAAGACAAAGAAAAAATCCTATTCTTAACAAATTTTTTGCAATATTTGATTCACGTCAAATCTAGCATCTTAATAAAATAATTTTTAAAATGAATGAGGGTAATTTGTTTCAGGAATGCAAGATTTATTCAAAATAAGAAAATTAATCAATGTAATGCAACATATTAATAGGTAAAGAGAGAAAAAAAAAACACGACAATCTCAACAGATCCAGAAAAAACATCGGAACAAAACCAACCCCCTATTCATTATGCAGGCTTTCGACAACCTAGAAATAGAAGGAAGTTTCCTCTATCTGATATAAGGCTTCTGAAAAACATTCATAGCTACCATATTTATTGGCAAAAGATTGAAAGCTCTTCTACTAAGATCAAGAAGAAGACAATGATTTTTATTCTTGAAACTTCTGTTCAAAATTGTGCTGAAGTTTCTAGCCAGGGCAATCAGGCAAGAAAATGAAATAAAAGACATCCAAATAAAGGAAAAAGTAAAACTACTTTATTGCAGATGATATGATTTTATATGTATAAAGCATTAAAGACTCCATATAGAAAAAAATAGAATTAATAATGAGTTCAGTATAGTTTCAGTATAGAAGATCATTTATACAAAAATCTGTTGTATTTCTATACACAAGTAATGTACCATTAGAAGATGAAATTACTAGAACTAAGTTCATTTACAATAACATGCAAAGTAATAAATTATTTAGGAGTAAGTATAACCAAAGATGTGAGAGATTTATAGAGAGAAAACTATAAATCACTGCTGAAAGAAATCAAGAACCTATATAAATGGGAAAATATTTGGTGTTCATGGATTGGAAATTTCAATATTTTTAAGAGGGCAGTAATGATCTATAGATTTACCACAATCCCTATCAAAATCCCAACTGTCTTTTTTTTTTTTGCAGGAATTGATATGTTTATTATAAAATTTAAATGGAAATACAAGAAACTGAAAATATCTAAAATAATATTTTTTAAAAAGTTGGGAATTCACACTTTCAATTTCAACACTGTATGTAAAGTCATAATAACTAAGACAATGTGGTACTGGCATAAATGTAGACATATGGATGAATAAAATAGAATTTAAAGTCCAGAAACAAATCATACATCTATGGTATATTTGTTTTTGAGGAGGTGTTAAGATTATTCAATGAAAAAGAATAATAGTCTTCAAAACAATGTACTGGGACTAGATGTTCAAGAAAAAGAATGTATTTGGATACCTATTTCGCGCCCTATACGAAAATTAACTTTAAGTGCATCAAAGACCCAAATGTAAGGTCTAAAACTATAAAACTTCCAGAAGAAAGCTAAGGAGGAAATCTTTGTCACCTTAGATTAGGCAATGATTTCATAGGTATGATGCCTAAAGCATAAGAAAGAAGAGAGAAACTAGATACATTACATCACATTAATTTTTTAAATTGTGCTTCAAAGGACACTATCAAGAAAGAGACCTTTACCTGAAGGACAAAAGCAACCATGAGAATGGAATATCTGTAATTACTTCATCAGCTATTTGCATAACCACCAGCATTGACTGACTTCCTGGGCAGAGCTTGAACTATTAGTGACACCCTGGACTATTAGGACGGGGAGTTGAATAGCAGGTCTTCTAGGTGCCTGTGATGAAAAAAAAAAGTGGTGCATACATATTTGGTCAATTAGTGCATGTTGTTCTATTTCCTGAACACCTACTATATGCCAGGCAAATATTGAAGTTGCAAGACCTTCCTAGGGCTTGCCGTCTAGTTGGGTATGGGGAAAACAGACAATAAACAAGTAAATTGGTAGTGTAATACCTTCAGATATTAATAAATTCTATGAAGAAAATAAAATAGGATGGTATAACACCAACAAAAAAAAAAAAAGAAAGAAAGAAAGAATGAAGAAATAGAAGACATCCCAGAGAAAATAATATTTAAAATCATATATCCGGTGTCTTGTATCCAGAATATGTGAAGAATTCTTTAAGTTTGACAATAAGACAACCCAAATAACCAATGGCAAAATGATTTGAATAGATATTACACCATATGTACAGATGCCCACTAATGCATGAAAAAATAACAGCCATCGCTATCCATTAGAGAAATGCACATCAAAACATGAGTTACTATTTCATACCCAATAGGGTAGGTAAATTAAAAAATGGAAATAACAAGTTTTGGACAAAATGTGAAAAAAATAGAATGTTTATACATTACTGGTGGGAAAGTAAAGTGATGCAAACACTTTCAAAAGCAGTTTAGTACTTTCTTAAATAATTAAGCATAAAGTTACTATGTGACCAAACAATTCATAGATACCCTTTATCCAAATGTAGACTTTCTTTCTATTCTTAATATGTTGATTTTTCTTAGTTGAAATATTTTGTCGAATGTTTTTCTGTGTGTATTGAGATAATCTGTATTGTTTTTCTCCTTTATCAATTTAGTGTACTAAATTGATGATTTCGGATGTTAAATCACCTTTGTATCTGTGGCATAAATTTTATTCACATGTTCACTGTGTATATTCCTTTGTGTAGGATGCTAGATTTGTTTTGCTTGTGTATTCTCCAAGTATTAAGATAATACTGGCCTCATGAAAAGAAGTGAAAGCTGTTCCCTTCTCTAATTTTTTTGGAAGAGTTTGTGAAGAATTAGTGTTAAGTTTTAATTTTATTGTTTTATAGAATTCATTAGTGAGGCCATTTCTTCGGCTTTTCTTTATGAGACTTGGTAAATTAATAGTTCAATCTATTTTTTGCTATTTCTTATACATTCTGTTTCAATGTTTTCTATGTTATTAGGAATTTGTCTATTTCATATTGGCATGTGGTTATTCATAGTATTCCCACATAATCCTTTTTTTAGTATATATTTTTTTATTTTTCAATTACAGTTGACATACCATATTATATTGGTTTCAAGTGTGCAACATAGAGACTACACATATAACTTATAAAGTGGTCACCCGAGTTGAGTGCTGCAGGTTTGTTCCTTGTGTGAGTTGTATGTGTCCTCCTGCTATAGATGAGTCTTAATTGTTGTTTGCACATCAATGCGGGGGACTGACCCTCAGGCTGACTGGTTGTCAGGACTGGCTGTGACTACAGTAGAGAAGCTATTTGGAAGGGGCTGACCCTACAGAGCAAGATTCATTTTAGCAGGGCTAGGTGCCTGTGGAACTTACCGTATAACTGTATTATTTGTGGAGGTAGTTGGGTGATGCTCTGGTGTGGTCTGAACCTGGCTACCATGTGTGTTGGTTCTGGGGCCTTCTAGGAGGGGCTTGGGTCCAGGCCAAGTTCAGCTGCTTTGTCTGGGGCCAATGGTATAGGCTACAAAGTTATCTGAAAATAATTGCCACTTGTCTGGGCTTGAAAGTCCCTGATTAAGGCTAAGCCTTTAACCGAGGCCAGCTCCCATCAATGCTGTACTTGGGGCTACTCAGCAAGAGATACACAGAGTATACCAGGGCCAGATGCTGCTTGTTTGGGGTTTGTAAACCTTTGAGATATTTTAGGAAAGTCTGCAGTATGAGCCAAGATAGGCTGTTTGTATGTAAAAGCCACTCAAAATAGATTGAGTGGATTTGATAGTTGGGTGGAGCCAGGTCAGGGAAACCCCAGGTGGAGCAAATGGTGTTAGCCAGGTTGATAAAGATCCAGATATGGTGGCCACCTGCGTCTGCAAGCTCAGTGAATGGAGGGCTCAACAATGTAACAATGTATTCTGCCAGCACTTCTATCTGGGAGAAAGCTATCCCTCTAGTCTTCGCCCAGAAGCCAGACATTTCAGTTCTTACCCGTATGTCCTTGATGCCTTTTGAGCTGCTTCCTCTGCACTGGAACTAAGAGCAAGTGAGTCCATCAGTGAGTAAGTGCACAAGTGGGCTTTTTAAAAGGCCTGAAACTCTGGCCACCCTCCATTTCACTCTGCCACAATCTCCGCTGGTTTTCACAACCAAAAGTTGTAGAGACTTCTTTTCCTGGCACTGGAACCCTGGGCTATGGAGCCTGGTGTGGGGCTGGGTAACCTGGTTCCTCATGGGGGACTTCAACAATAGAGATTTCCTTCCCAATTTTTAACCACCAGTTGGGGGTGTGAAACCAGCTTGTTACACATCTCCGTCCCTCCTACCAGACTCAATGTCTTTTTTTCTGTATGTTCTTAGTTGTAGGACTACTGATCATCTATTCTTCATGTGGTTCTCAATAATGGTTGTTCTGTAGTTTAGCTGTAATTTTGATGTGGTCATAAGAGGAGATAAGCACAACGTTTTCCTACTTCACCATCTTGACCCAAAAATCTTACATAATTCTTTAATTTCTATAAAGTTGCTATTTATGTCCCCTCTTTTATTCTTGATTTTATTAATTTTGTTCTTCTTTCTCTCTTTTTTCGGTCAGTCTAAAGTTTTATCAATTTTTTGATCTTTTTAAAAAAACAACTTTTAATTTCACTGATTTTCTCTTGTTTTCTTTATTTCTTTAAATTCTCCTCTATTTTTTTTAAATGTCCTTTCTCCTGCTTGATTTCAGTTTGATTTACTCTTTTTTCTTCTAGTTTAATAAGGTGTGAAGCTAGATTATTAATTTGAGGCCTTTGTTTTTATATTGTAGACATTTACTCCTCAAACTTTTTTCTAAGTACTGCTTTAGCTTCATTTGTTATATTTTGGTATGTTTTGTTGTTTTATATTTTTATTTACTTCAAAGTATTTTCTAATTTTCCTTATGCTTTCTTTTGGAGCTGTTGTTTGCTTAGGAGTATGTTGTTTAATTTTCACATATTTGTGAATTTTTTACATTTCCTTCTCATAATGTTTTCAAATTTCATTTCATGGTAAGCAGAGAACATGCTTTTTATTAATGATTTCAATCACTTTATATTAATTAAGGCTTTTATGGTTGACCATATTGACCATACTAGATAATGTTCCATGTGCACTTGAGAGGAATATGTATTCTACTGTTGGTTAGTAGAGAGTTTTATAAATGTCTGTTAGGTCTGGATGGCTTATGGTATTGTTCAAGTCTTCCATGTCTTTGTTGACCTTTTGTCCAGTTCTTTGATCCATTATTGAAAATGGGGTATTGAAATTTCTAAGCAGTATTTTCAAGTGGCCTCTTTTATATCCCTTGATTATGTCTAATTTTGCTTCATGTATTTTGGGCCTCTGCTGTTAGTTTCATGTATTGTTATAATTGTTTTGTCTCGCTGGTCAGTCGATCCTTTTATTAATAAAATGTCCTTTTTCTCGAGTAAAATTTTTTCTTAAAGGTGATTTTGTCAGATATTAGTTTAGCCACTGCAGCTCCCTTTTGCTTATTATTCACATAATGTATCTGTTCTGATCCTTTTACACTCAAACTATTTGTGTTCTTGCTCCTAAAGTGTCTCTATATATGGGATGTAGTTGGATAATGTTTTGTATCCTTTCTTCCATTACTACACTTTGGTTGAAGTGTTTAGGCCACTTACATTAAATGTGCTTACTGAAAATACAACATTTAAAATATGTAGGATAGTGCTAATAAGTTCCTATATAAGAGCAAAATAAAATCAGATAAAGTAGGAGGATGGCATATTGAAGATAAGCACAGTTATCAATAAATTTTTAAAAAGAAAAGCAATAAAGAAAATCAATAAAATGAAAGGTTTGTCTGTGAAAAAAATCAATAAAATGTCTTCCAAGTTTGACAAAAATAAATGAGACAAAACACAGATAACTAATATCATCAATGTAAGAAAGGATTTCACTAGAGATTCTATAATCATTAAAATAATAAAAAGGAAATACTATGAAAACTTCATAGTAATAAATTTAATGAGCCAGAAGAAATGGATTATTTTTCTTAAAAACCACAAACTGCCAACACTTAATCAAGATGAAACAGATAACATGAATAGTTCTATAACATTTAAAAATTAAATTAGTTATTATAAAACTTCCTCAAATACATTTCCATTCCCAGATATTTTCACTAGAGAATTCGACCAAATATTAAAATAGAATTAATATCAAAATTTCATGATCTCTTGCAGAAAACTGAACAAGTTGGAACATTTCCCTACTTATTTTATGAGGATAGTACTGTCAGAATAGCAAATCAAAGACAGTACAATAAAAGAAAACACTAGATCAATACTCTCATTAAAATAGATTCAAAATTCTTCAAAAAATAGCATTAAACTAGTCATGTATAAAAAAATCTTAGACATCATGATCAAGTGGGATTCATTCTGGGTATGCAAGTCTTTCACTATAATTGATATCAATTGTATCAATCAATATAGCCTAACACATCAACAGGCTAAAAAAAAGAAAAATTATATCAATTGATGCAGAAAAAGCATTAGACAAAATCCAATACTCATTCATGTTAAAAACTCTCAGCAAATTAGGAGAGAAAACATCCTCAACTTATAATAATGTACAACTATATATATGATATGATACACACACACATGCACACACACATCATGTTTATGGTGACATATTGAATGCATTCCTCTTAAAAATTAGAAAAAAATGCAAGGATATTCATCTCATTACTCTTATTCAGCATAGCACTGGAAGTTCTAAGTACTACAAAAAGGCAAGAAAAATAATCAAAAGCCATACGAATTGGGAAGAAAGATAACCCTTTTCCTATTTGTAGAAGAGATGATTGTTTACATAAAAAATCCTGAGGAACCAACAACAAAAAACATACAAAAAGTCTTCCAGAACTAATGTGAGTTCCTCAAGTTTGCGAGACACAAGATCAATGTGCAAAAATTTTTGCAGGGTTGAAAAAGTCAATTGTGTCTGTATCACAAACTGAAAGAGTTTTAAAATGGTGGCTGTGATACAGCAGCCTTAGCAGGAAGTAAAAGATTGAGGCACTAACCCTTTTAAAAAGGCACCTTCTGGCAAGTGTTCTCTGGTGGAAAGTAGGAGTAAGTCCAGCTGCAAATATCAGAATAAGGTTTTATTTCTAATTTAAATAGTATCTTTTGTTGCAGTGAGTTTTTTAATTAGTTTATTGCTATTTCCTCTATGTTAACATTGTATCCAGCGAATCCATTTTTTTTTCTCTTTTTTTCTTTTCTTGAATTCATCCTCTTTGGTTACTTCTTTAACCATGAATAATTTAAAATAATTATTTTTAATTTCCTCTGTGTGTGTAATGTATTTTGTAAGTCATTCAGATGCTATAATTTTGTGTAACTTCTAGGTTCACTAGGTTTCAGTCAGAATATATGATCTGTAAGATATTTTACTTTTTGAAATTTGCTGAGATTTTTTTGTTGTTACTTTATTCATTCATTTAAAAGAAATTTATTAAGATGCTAACTTGTGCGAGTTATTATGTAACATGTTAGGATATATATATATATATATTATGGCTTATCAGTACTGTTCCTTCTGCCTCATGTTGTCTACATGTTCACACTTCCCCTATGTCTGAGTGGGAAATGCCTACTTATTCTTTAAAATCTGTGTACATTTTAGAGTGCTCTCATTCTTCCAGATAAAAAACAAGTAATAATGTTTTCATCTTTGAGGTCTCCATTATATCTTATACATACTTATACAGTATTAAATTTATTTTTGAATCTTGAGAGTTTAGTAACTGTTTGTCAAAGAAGACAAACTGATTTCAAATAGATCAAATCATAGCTTAACAAAAGAAATACATATACAACTGAGTAAAATAAAATTTTTGAGAGCTAAAACCAAGGTAGACACAAAGTACTAGATGATGGAGAGATTAGGATCTATTTTTCTTGGATGGTGAGGACACAGAACCTCTTTGTAGAGAAGGCAGTATTTAGGCCGGTAATTCCTAGGTGGAGAAGGAATACATCTTCTGCCAAGGGATGGAATGAACAAAAGTAGGGCCATGTTCCAGTATTCAAGGGGCATAGGATGCTGGGGGGGTAAGTGAATTTGAGGGATGATTGAAAAGGAGTTCGAGCCAAGTTTCAAAAAGTCTTGTTAGGGAATTTGGAATTTATCCTGTAAATAAAATAGAAACATTAAAATTGTTTAACTAGTTGTAAAACTAAATAGGCATATGAATACTAAAAATGTAAAGTTTAATACTTCAGTGTGCTTGATTTTACAGTGAAGATTTATAGAGTGTAATACTCTTATGCTTTTCCTTCAAAGTGTAGCAGGATTCTGTTGTTTCACTTAAAGTATCGATTTACTCTTGGACATAGCAAGTTGAGTTTCAAACTAGAACTTAGCTTCAGTAATGACAGAAAGAAGGGGACTCATATTCAAAAGTAGCAGTTTGCTGAGGATAGTTTAATGTTTTAAGTAAATAATTTAAGGAATAGAAAATTCCTATGGCTTCATACATGTCTGGGCGAGCTCTTTAGGCATTCAATTGTTTTTATATTCTCATTTTATTCTAAAATTGCAAACATATCTTGAAGCATGTCACACAGATATATATAGTGACCATATGTGGACTGTCGGTTCTAAAATAACTATCTTTCACCTTTTATTAAGGACTCCCATCTACTGTTCTCTTACTTCCCCACCTTCACTCCTTATCCAATTTCCACATACTTCTAACCTTGTAAAACTACAAAAATGTGATGCTTAAAGATACCTAGAGAAGTTAAGTTACATAGCACTTAGAGGCAGTCAGTCATCATTCATGATTGCCCAACACAAACTACCCTTCAATACGATGTCGCTTGTCACTTTATAGCCAACCGATGGAACTTGAGAATAGCTGGCAATAAAGAGCCAGAGGAGAATTCTTAACACTCACTCTGATAATTTCTTATAAAAAAAAAAAGATTGATATAAAAATTTTTCTTTTGAATAAGTGGTTTTGAAACAATTTATGGAATAAATAAATCTCAAATTATTTATTTGCCTTGAAGAGTAATAGGTATGCCTTAGGAGAGAAGTACCACTGTTATAAGCACTTTAACAACATAAAAAGCCATATACAGAACCATTGACATTAGTTTGTGAAAAAGATCTTAAATGAGCTCTTCTGCCAGTTTAAAATGTTAACTATATATTTGTGAGATTAGTATTCATCTAGGTATTCTTTTCAAAATATATCCATATATCTAGAATGAACATGTTGTAATTATACATTTAGATAATAGAAAATAGAATAATACCATGAATATGGTTTCAAAAGACACAATTAAGTTATACAAACAGTTCCTTTAGGCTTACAATCCCCAAAATATAATTTGGTGCTTATATTTTCTTTGCTATTTTCCAAAATCATCTCACAGAATGTGCTATTGTACAGATTTTTAATAATTAGGTCACTGGAAGCCTGAAGGGAGACAGGATATTGGAAACAAGTTTATGTAATAAAGAAGATTGTCTTGCACTCTAGTATGTTTAGGGATAAACAAACTCCCTCATTTTTCTTTTAATTAAGTAAAACACTTCAGCTTGTGTCATATGACTACATTAAAGTGGATTTCAGTGTTGTATGTACTCTTCCCTAGGGAGCCATCCATAAAATGCATTTTTGGTGCTTCTTTCCTTGTTCCACAATATGAGCTAGTGAAGTACATTTTAAAAATCAAAACCGTCATACTGCACAGAATATTTACTCTGAAACAAATGCATGTGAGGGAAACAAAATCATTCCTTCTTTACCATCTGAGATGACCTCCTGCCAAAGCAGTAAATAAGTGACTTATCCTTAATGCCTTTCTATGTAAGGATGGCTACTGATATTTCAGAGCTTACAAAAAGGTCTCCATGTTTTGGACTTTCCCCTAAATTCTCTTCTGCGTTTCATCATCTTATAAAAGAACCTGCTTTCTCTATGTTCAATTTCCTTATGTTCTACTATGTGACAATGGGTGTTAATCTCTGCTCACATGATAGTGTGTCAGGATGCTTTCAATAACTTAAATAATAAGGTAGCTTTCAATCTCTCATAACCAGGAGTTCAGAGTTAGGAAGAGTTTCAGGGTGTGCTCAGTGTTGTCATCAGGGACCCAGGTTCTAACTCTCTCTCGGATTTGTTGTTATGGATAGCATTTGTAGTGGAGTTGTATTGTGTCAAATTATGTAAGCTGGAAGTATCTTTCCTAGAACTTTTTCCCTGCATAAGTCTATGTTAGCAAGGGTCACAAGTAATTTTTGTGTGAGATTTAGAAGGCAGAAATGATGTAGCAGACAAATTACTTTTGTATTTGGAATATTGATGCAGGGGCACCAGGTGCTGCTGCAATTCACACATGTTGTTGTTTATCTATTGACTAATCATTTTCACAGGGGCCAGAAATGGGGCTTCAGTTGTTTCTCATCCTCCTGATCTGCAAGGTTCTCTGACTAGTAGGCCAGATGAGTGTTTATCTCCTTGATGAAGGGTGCCAGTTTCTTCTGCATGATACCCACATCATTGAAATTAGCAGCAGTGAGAGACCAACATGAAATTCAGTCCATTTTCATGGATTCCATTTTACCCTCGCTCTCTCTCACTTCATAGGTATGCCCTTTGCAGCTATTTGCTGCAAATTTCAAACTCCAGCACCAGATGTTAAATTCAAAAGACTTAAAGAGACTTTTTAATAAGGTTCCGCAATTGCAAATGAATAAGGTCAACAATTAGCAGATAGTTGGTCTTATCCAAAATGTCCACAGAGACATTTGGTTTATGCCAAAAGGTCCTTGAAATTTGGTTCTGTCAACAAAGTCCATGAGCATATTTGGTCTGTGCTGCATGGTCTTTGATATTTGGTATTGTCCAAAAGGTCTATGCTTAGGAAATGTTCCTGGGTTCAAGCAGCCCATAATGTTTATTTCTATTTTAGGTTTATATGGTTAATACATTAAAAAATGATATCATTTTTTATTGGTCCAATAATTGTGTTGTGGCTGGATTTGCCATAATAACCCTTTACCTCAGTACCCTAGCTGGTCATGGCACTTGGGGTTAGGTAGATGGGTCAGTGTGGATCAAATGTCTTCATGAAAATTTTACATAGGACCAAATTTCAAGGACCTTTTGGAGTGGACCAAATATCTCCGTGGAGATTTTGGACAGGACTAAATGTCCTGAAAGAGGTCAAACATATATACAGATATATAAGATGTATTTACATAGTCACATCCTGGTGGTGGTTCAGTTTCTCTGATGAATCCCTGACTAATGCAACATTGCTTTAATCTTAAAATCATTGTAATTATAAATACAAGTTAATCAAGAGTAGATGTTGCACAGGATTTCTTAAATTGGAAAATATGAGCGTCTGATACATTGATAAATATTAGATTAAAAAAAGATACAATAAATCTCTAGTTGTTATTACAAGGGCCTAAAGAATACTGGCCTGGTCTGAAAATGTTTGATGTAAAAATAGTAAAGGGGGTCTAGTGAAAGAGTGGGTGCAATGGAAGGGAGCAGTGTAGAGTAGGGGCTAACTCTATGCTCTTGCATCAGGTTTCTTCGATTCTAACTCTGGCTCCAACACTTACTAGCTGTGTTACCTTGGCCACATTATTTAACTTCTCTTGAGGCTTAGTTTTCTCATTTTTAATATGGTAGCTGCTTTTCATTGGATTACTGAAAAGATTAGATCAGATAATTTGCATGATACAGAGAAAGCATTCGATAAATGCTAACTATAATAATTATAATGATGATAATGACCACAATAACATTTATTTATTATTATGTTAGCTTGAGCAATCCTAAATAGTATGTGTATGAGGAAGGGGGACTCCAGATATTATTAAAATTTGAATTTAAGGAAAAATAAAACATACAATATCACTAGGAAGTAAACAATGTTAATGTAAATTAACTATTGTGTTTTCAGAAAAAAAAAATATTACTTTAGGCTGGATTAAACCCTATCTTCTTCCTGAACAATGATCTGTTATAAATCATGCATGCCTTAGATTACAGGAATAATTGGTATGACCTGATGTGCACAGAGAAATTTATCTTTTATGGTCATTAAAAAGAATTAATTGACTTAATTACAATGTTATTTGAAAACTTTTATAGAAAATGTACTCCCTTATTGCCTGTACTAGAGATGAATTGTTTCCATCATCCTACCTTGATGTGCTCCTGCTATCCTCAAAGAGCTTGCAGTCTTGTTGGGGTATAAAAAACATGTACATGAAAAGTTACAAAGCATCACAAGATAATTTATAATTAAATGACAATTGACAAATAAAAATTGCATACAATCTAGGACTTGAAAAAAGACTTCATTGTGACCTTGGGAAGGATATTTAGTGGAGATAGAATTTCAGCGAGTCTTAAAACATAAATTGGTAGTAAATTGATTGAAAAGTTAGATGAAAGAAAATTTTAGAACTTGAAGGCAAGTTTCAAATAATTGGTGGATACATTGCTTAATGTTGAACACAGGGCAGATAAAGTTTAATTTTTATGACTCCTATTTTTCTGGAATATAAAGCATTTCAAAATAGACACTAGCTTTCTGAATTTTAGCGAGATAAGAAATTAACTATGTAAAGTGCATGAAAAAAGAGCAACAAACTTCATGTTAGCAGACTTTGGCTCAAGACCAGGCTCTGGCATTTGCTACCAATAACATTAAGGGAAGTTATTTAGCATTTCCAAGCCACTGTTTGCTCAACTGTGAAGAAAAGGGATAAAAATAGTTTCTTCACAAGGTTACTGAGATTATATGAGCAAATGTATGTAAACAGCAAGCACTGTAATTATGTTAATTGCAAAGTTAAATTAATATTGTCTACCTATTTCCCTTCCACGAGCTGTTGCTGCTAAAATAAGCTTACACTTAGACTTTCCTGTGAAAGTGGCACAAACAAATGAATCTGAGATATAATTCTAATCAATTAGAAGCATAAACACAGGAAAGATGCTTTATCCAAGTAATAAAACAATTAAAAATAAACTTGAACGTTTGTTTTTAAAGAGATAATGGGTTTGTATTAAGCCTTCTCCTGTGCTTTCCCAACTTGCCTTAGGGATCAATATAAGATATTTGGCTTGGCTTAAGAATATAGAATATTTTCATGAAGAAAGGTTTCCCTGTGGAAACTAATTGGACTTTTAGAGTTCTGAATTGCAACTTTGGTCTTATTAGCACTATGCTGTAACCAGTTGATGAAAATGGATGTTGGCACAGAGAATATGGGACAAACATGCTGGATATCTATGCGATGGAAAAGTATAACTCTTTGTGGACTAAATCTCATTCTAGGAACTTTGAAGCTGACACCTTCTGCCTGAATTATAACAAGAGGGGATAAATAGCTGATACTTTTTTCTTGGCTTCTGAAGATAATGATCTATTCTTTAAGTATATTTAAATCTCAGTCAAGAAAACTGCTCTACCATTATTGTAAGGTGGAAGGCACCTGCACATAGAATAAGCTACTTTTGAGGCCTTATTTGTTGAATAAATATACAATTAGTAAATATAATTGGGGGATACTGGATATAAATAAATGAATTCAGCTAGAAGAATGGAGACGGGACTGTTGGGTTTTAGGGAAAAGATATTGCTGGGTTATTTCTTCCCTTTTCTGAATTAATCCTCAATTTCTCTTTTAATGTCTTCTTTGAACCACGAGCTATTTAGTAATCTGTGGCTTAATATACAAATATTAAAATACAGATATTGAGGATTTTCCAGATAAATTTCTGTTATGCATTAGTTTAGATAGTTTCTATTGCCTTCTATTTATGTTTTCTGTCACATATGATCTGTTATTAAATTCATCCAGTTATTTTTTCCAGTCAGATGTTTGAGCCCTGGAAATTTCACTTGATACATTTTATCATTTTAATTTCTCTATTGAGATTCCCTATTTGTACTTTCATGTTTAAGTTTTCCTTTAACATTTAAACAAATTCATAATAGCTCTTTTAAAATCTTCATCTGCTAATTTCATCATCTCTGTTACATCTGAGTTGCTGTCTTTTGATTAATTTTTTTTTCATTATAGGTCACATTTTTCTTCCTCTTTACCAAATACTTCTTTTGTATGTTGAATGTTATAGTTGAATGACTAGGTTTCATTATCTTCATTCTTTGATAGAGTGACAAGTTTGTTTTGGCAAGAAGTTAACTTAATTGCAGATTATCTCTAACGTTTTGAGGCTTGTTTTTAAAGCTTTGTTATGTTGAGCCTAGGGTAGCCTTTACTCTAAAACTAGAATAACTCTATTCATGAAGTGTGGCCTTTTGAGGTCTCTATTGAACTCCCAGGATGTTCAAAAATGGCTTTCCATTCTTAATGATCAACAATCACACATTTCACAAACCTTTGGGAGCTGAAGTAATTGCTCATAGATACTCGGTAGTTATATTTTCTCAAATAGTTATTCTTTCCTCAGTTGGTGTTCTTGCTCAGCCTGGAGGACCCTCACTGTGTCCCTGCAAATGCACACCTTAGTATTTGGTTGACATAAACATAAAAAATAAATTAAAAAAAAATGTCCAAACACACAAGATGTCTCCTGTGCCAATTTCCACGTAAAACAGTCCTCTCTCTGATACACTGCCCTAGAAATGCCAGTCATTTCAGTAGCCCAGAGCTCCAATTTCTGTCTCCTCAGATTTCTAGGATACCAGTGTTCTGTGGGAACTTTCCATTCCCGTGCTGCAATTTTGAAAGTGCTTAAAAACAGAAAGTTTAAGAGATCCTGGAGTACACCTTATTCCTTTCCCTTCTTTCCGGGTTCACTGTCCTTTGCCACTTGTCCAACTTTTGGAAAACAGTTATTTCGTATATTTTTTTCTGTTTTGTACTTCTTTATGGGAAGAAGAGTATTTCATGACTAGATACTCTATCACAGCCAGAAGCATAAATTTGAATCATTCTTCAAAATAAATATTTTAAGCTCAATATTAGCATGACCATTTAAATCAGTGAGGAAAATATGGATCATAAAAATAAGTGATGTTTAGACAAATAAGTTGCCATATGAAAAAAATAGCTAAATTTTATCCTTACCTCAATTTTTACACCAAAATAAATTCCAGATGAATCAAAATTGAAATGTAAAAACATGAACTTTTAAATTTACAAAAATGGAGGAATTAAAAATACCTCATGTTAGCAAGTGCATTTTCTTTTAGAAATGTTTTACTATAAAAAAATTAAATGTATACAAAAATAGAGAGAATAGTATAATGAGTTGCTGCATACCTATATCCTAGCTTCAACAATTTGCAACCCATAAACAGTCTTGTTTCAGCTGTATCCATCAACTTCTCATCCCTACTGTGACCCCAGCGCACACAGAAGAGATTATTTTAAAGCAAATTCAGACACCATATAATTTCATCCATAAATATTTCAGTGTGTATATGTAAAAGATAAGGCCATATTAAAAATATAACCTTTGAAACTTTATCGCAGCTAAAAAATAGAATGTCTCATTATTATAACTATTTTATTGTCTAACTTTAAAAAAAAAAACATTTGTTCAAATCAGGATACAAATATTGTCATTTTGTTTACATGTCTCGAGTTTCCTCTCCTTATTTTTACGTCTCTTACAATTTGTTTGTTGAAACAACTAAGTAATTTGTCCTATAGCATTTCCTTTCATTTTAGATTTTACTGATTGTGTTCCCATGATGTTATTGAACTTATTCTTCTGTCCTTTGTATTTCCTGTAAACAGGTGGTCAATTTGATTAAGTAGAACCTTAATCAGAATGTCAATCTGGTTAAGTAGAACCTTAATCAGATTTAGGTTCAAATTTTTGTCAAGAAGAGGTTATAGATGATGTAGTCTTTATAAAAATGCAAAGAAAATATGCCTAGTTGCTTTTTAAGATGTTAAGATTGATTTATGAGTTGAGATGTTGTTGATCTGAGCTATTCTATATGAAGTCCCTCATTGGCTTTTTAACCACTATTTTTAACAACCCAAATTATAATTGCCTAGATTTATTATTTCATTAGAGATTAAAAATGGTAATATTCTAATTCTATTATTTCTTCATTTATTAACTAGGTAACTTCTATGAAGAAAAGTTCCTCTCATCACATAAAGAGTTGATGGTACTGTTTGTATTATGGATATAGAATAAATGCTTGATCTTGCCTCCTTCATTCAGGTCTCAGAACAACAGATTGATTCCCTGGCATCCTTCAAAGGTGATCAATGAGATTGCACATCATGAACTTACACATTTTACCATATTTGACATGCTGTAATCATTGTAGTTATTTTTCCTTTTGATGCTCAGATTTTACCATATTCATCTAGTTACAGCCTTTTCAAAGTGGATAGGGCTCTTGAGACATTTTGACATCACATAAGTAGTACTTAATAGTTTCCTTGCTTTCCTATTTTGAGATGCATTTTAAACTCATTTTATACCCTATAGTAGAATTTGGATAAGCCATTTTTCCAAGGACCATGGTTCCTTTAAGTCAGAAATGGTATTTAGAGACCATAATATGTAAGATTTTTGATGCTGATTTGGCTAATGTTTCTGTTTTTGTTTTGTTTTGTTTTCTTTTCTTTTCCAGTAAATAAGAGTTAAGAAATGCGTACCATTAAAGAGAAAAATATTATGACGTATGTATAGAAATACTGATAACTCTAAATCAAATTTAGAATCAGTTTTTTTTTTACTTAAGTACTCTGATTTTACTTTTTTTTCTCTATTTTCTCTTAAGCTACAAACCCTAACAACATTAAATAACTACTTACCTATTTAAACTTTAAATGCTATCTAATAGTTTCAGAATAACAGTATCAGCATTGTTACTAGTAATATGGTTGCTGTAAAAATTAAGATTTATCTTTAGTTGTTTTTGTCAAGATATATATCACAGTTATACAGTCAAAATATTATATTACAAAATTACTTGGAATATATTCTTTTAGTGTACTTTAGCCACTAACTCTATACACAGTTCAGAACTTGATTTTGAGATTGTGCGCTTTTAAAATTTTGACTAAATTTTGCTTTATAATTATGAAAAATATATCCAATAGTCCCCAAATCAAATGTATACTAGGCATATTCAGAGAATTTTAGCACCCATCCTTGTTTTCTCACTCTATCACTTTCTCTTCTCTTCTCTTCTCTCTCTCTCTCTCTCTCTTTCTCTCTCTATCTGAAAATGAGGCCAGGGAAGATGGAGAGAGATGCTAGGTGATTAGTTTCTATGCAGGCCCCTGTTTCACAACAGACTATAAAGCATATTTCCTAGCAATTATATCTGATTGGACACATAGATCATCTTCAGGCAAACTACAGAGAAACCATACCTCTGTAAGTCCATCAGAATAAGGAAGGGAGAAGGAATTTATTTGCAAGGATTTTTCCCAGTTTCTATCTCCCATTAATAAATGTTGGCCTTCGTTACTTTTTCTAAAACCCCAGGTTATATCATCCAGCTCCTTTAGAAGATGTTTGGGAAAACAGATGCCATGCCCTGTGGTGCTACATTTCATCTGAATCCAGAAAGGGCAAGTAGAACTAGAAACTCTAAACCAGTGGCTGGTTGTCCTCAGGTAATAATCTGTGTAGACCCTGAAAAAAATTGTTTTTATCTGGTGGCAGCCAAGGAAGAACAAGCAGCTAAGAATCCAGGAGATGCATGAGGCCAAGGCAAACTGAGAATAAACATATTCAGTAGAGTTAACCCTTGTGCCAATCAGATCTACCTGTACCCTGCTTCTGTGTCTGGTTCCTATATTACATTTTTAGACCTTCAGTGTGTGTGTGTGTGTGTGTGTGTGTGTGAACAAGACCTTGTTTTCTGAGAGGGCAAGTATGATTCTGATAAGTTATAGAGTCCACTTCAAGAAGATAAACATAATCTCATTAAAAACAAAACAAAACAAGACAAAAAAAATAAAGCTTCGGGCAATAACAAGACTAATGAAACTGTCTGTAAAAAGTCTTAAGATGGTAAATGATACTTATTACCTCCATCTTTCACCACCCTTTCAGAATTTCCTCACCCTCAGACAGCCACTATACTTATTAAATGTTGAAGCCACATAATCTCCCAATGCCTTTGCCTTTCAGAAATGCATGCATAGTTTTACCAAAATATACTTAAAAGAATTTGACCTCAAAAGCAAGGTAAGTAAAAGCTAAAATAAATGAATGGGACTACATCAAACTAAAAAGCTTCTACTCAGCAAAATAAACTGTCAACAAGATAGAGAGAGACCCATCCAAATGGGAAAATATCTTTGCAAGGAGCACCTCTGATACGAGCCTAATGTCCAAAATATACAAAGAACTCATGCCACTTAACAACAACAACAACAACAACAAAATGATCTAATCAAAAATGGGCAGAGGACCTGAACAGACAACTCTCCCTAGAGGACATACAAATGGCCAACAAATATATGAAAAAATGCTCAACATTGCTAGCTATTAGGGAAATGCACATCAAAACCACAATGAGATAGCATCTCGCACCTGTTAGAATAGCTGTAATCAACAGGACAAGTAATAACAAATGTTGGAGAGGATGCAGAGAAAAAGAAACCCTCATACACTGCTGGTGGGACTGCAAATTGCTACAGCCACTGTAGAAAACAGTATGGAGGCTCCTCAAAAAACTAAGAATTGATCTACCATATGATCCAGCAATCCCTCTACTGGGTATTTACCCCAAAGACTTGAAAACCCATATCAGAAAAAATATTTGCATGCCGATGTTCATAGCAGCATTATTCACAGCGGCCAGGACATGGAAGCAACTGAAGTGTCCTACGATAGATGATTGGCTAAAGAAGCAGTGGTACATATATACAATGGAATATTACTCAGCCATAAGAAGAGATGACATACTGCCATTTGCGACAACATGGATGATCTTCGAGATAATCATGCTAAGCGAAATAAGCCAGACTGAAAAAGTTGAAAATCACATGATATCACTTACATGTGAGGTATAAACCTAAAAGCAACAAATGAGGAGGACAAACAAACAGAGTCTCATGGACTTGGACAATGGACTAGTGGTTACCAGAGGGTAGGGAGTGGGGAAGGAGGGGAGATGTAGATGGGGTAAAGGGGTCAAATATAGGGGGGTAAGGGGAGGTTGAGGTGGGTAAAGGGGACCAAATATATGGTAGGAAACTGGACTTTGGTGGTAATTACACAATAGAATATATAGATGTGAAGTTGTAATGTACACCTGAAAATTATATAATTATATTAACCAATGTTACCCAATAAACTTAATTAAAATTTGTTTTAAAAAATAAATAAAAAATAAAATAACCTCAAAAAGGTCTTTATTGATGCACTTATATCCCAAAATAATTAGCTAATTTAGGATAAAAGTGCTTATTGGAAGATTTTTAAACCAACAGGTGATTGATTAGATTTCCAGTATCAATGATAGAATAAATTCTAATTAATTAAAATGTTTTACGTTACAAATATTTTATGTTATAAATTTCCTTAGCAACTGAGATAATAAAACAAATCATAGAAAAGAAAAATAATAAATAAATTGCTTGATCAATACTTTATACCTCCTTCAATGGGATATTTGGTAACATTAGCTGGCAAATGCTCCTCTTTGATTTGAAATTGGAAGTAAACTTGCAGGTACATTGAGTCAAACTATGCCTGGCACATAGGAACCTTTCAATAATGATAATTTATTCTTCCAGCATAGGTGTAATGTCCTCATAAAACGCTTCAACTATTGCACAAATTCATTCCTAGTCAGATAGTGGTGGCATACACAATACAGGTACCTAGTTAATTAGGTCCTTGTTCAGATAACAAAATTTTCTGAGTTACCTGCTTCTGAGAAAGCAAGCTTCGGGTTACATTAGAGGGCTTTATCAAATATATGGCGACAGAAGGAAATTTAACTTTGGGTGGTGAACACATAATGCACTATACATATGATGTATTATTGAATTGTACACTTAAAATCTATATAATTTTATTAACAAATGCCACTACAATAAATTTAATAAAATAACCTTTAAAAAACATTTATCATGGTGGGTGCCTTTTCTAAAAATTTTGCATGTGATGCAGGTACCTAATAGAAAATACCTAAAAATGTTAAGAAAACTAACCTCATCTATAATCCCACCTCCTAGTTATAGCTTCTGTTAACATTTAAATATGTATTCTTCCAAACTTGAGATGTATCAATGATAACTGAAGATTAAAGTACATTTCTTGTCAAATCAATTCACATTGCTTACATAGACAATGTGGCAGGTAACTATCACACAAGCCTGAGTGCCTGATAAACAGTTTCACCAAAGTACATATTGCAAAGAATAATGGCCAAGTGACAATGAAAAAGCAAACAATTTCATGATGTTTTAAATTAGGTTTTCTTTGAAAGTTGTACTATAACCTTTATTTTGCCATATTTATTGAGGTCTTTTTTTAAAACTCATTAAAACTGACAGTTTAATAGGTCGAACTGGTATTGGTTTGCTTCTTCGTGAACTTCATAGTGTAGTTTGCAACAGAAAGGGCATATTATTTTAATTCTTATAACTCAAAAAAGGCCTGTGATACACAATTATCTTAATGGGAAGAGAAATTAGCAGTAACTAAAAACAAACAATTAAAGAAAAAACATTTTCTATAGTTTATTTTTTATAAGACATAAAACTCAAACCCAATGTTATAGTAAAAGCCAATATGTTTTTAAATGAAAAAAATAGGTAAAATCAAATGTGAATTTTTAATATGCCATGGTGGAAATATTAATTATCAGATAAAAATAAACTTTAAAGCAAAAGAGCATTAACATAGAGTAGTTTAAACTAAACAAAGAAAAGGTAAAAAAAAA
>NW_011889106.1:1443297-1443637 GCF_000151845.1 Pteropus vampyrus | reverse complement strand
AAAAAAAAACAAAAAACTAGTATTGACACTTGTGAAATTACATTTATTTTCATATGTAATCGATATATTATATCCATTTTAATACAATCCACTATAATACAACCACATAAAATCCAATAATAATCCACATTTAGATATATGTAATTGATATATGTATATATATTTTATCTATATTTATAGCATTCATATATATCTCCGCATATAATACAAATATATTTGCCACAGGGTGACAAGAATGAGTCTCACAATTGGCTTTATAGTTGGTAGAAATCTATCAGCCAATTGAGTCATGTTCAAAATGAAAATTCTCTGTCTACCTCTCTCTCCTTTTTATCTCTGT
>NW_011889106.1:1442191-1442664 GCF_000151845.1 Pteropus vampyrus | reverse complement strand
TTCGTCCATTTTTTCTGGGTGTGCCTTATCTCTATTCTCGTTTGCAAATTTGGATCTTTGAATCCTCCCCTTTTCATTCATTGTTATTTTAATTTGTCCCTATTTATGCTGAACTTTCATTACTATCTTGCTATAGCAATTCTGTTATTATTTAAGCTTTTAATGCTCTGTTGTTAGTAAAGATTGTACTTCTCTGTTTTTATTTACCTGATAGTCACTTTACTTCTAATTACGTATTTTTTGTTGTTGTTGTTGTCATTTTCTTTTAGGGTAACAGATCCCTTTCAGTATTTCCTATAGTACAGGCCTGGTAGTGGAGAATTCCCTCAATTTTTGTATGTCTGGAAAAGTCTTAATTTCTTCTTCTTTCTAAAGGGGAGCTTAGCTGGATACATTACTCTAGGTTGGTAGTTCTTTTCATTTAATAGTTTAAATATTTGATCATATTCCTTTCTGGTGTGTGCTGAGAAATC
>NW_011889106.1:1434710-1442141 GCF_000151845.1 Pteropus vampyrus | reverse complement strand
AGCTTAGCTGGATACATTACTCTAGGTTGGTAGTTCTTTTCATTTAATAGTTTAAATATTTGATCATATTCCTTTCTGGTGTGTGCTGAGAAATCTGAATGTAATCTAATGGCTTTTTCTTTATAATTTACCATTTATTTTCTCTGGCTGTCCTGAGAATTCTATATTTGTTGTTGATTTTTGATAACTTTAATACAATGTGTCTTGGTGAAGGCCTTTTGGGGTTGAGATAGTTGGGTGTTCTGTTGACTTCTTGAATTCCAAGCTCCAGATCATTCTTTAGATTTGGGAAATTCTCATCCACTAGAAAGCATTTGTCTGAAAATGGTTTCTAATCCCTATTCCTTTTCCTCACCTTTGATAATGTCCATTATTCTTATGTTTCCTCTACTGATGGTTTCAGCTAGTTCTTGTATTTCTCTTTCATTATTTTTCATTCTTCGGTTTCTATTTTCTTCCTTTTGATTTATTTCTAGATTTCTGTCTTCGATATCACTGTTCCTTTTCTCCATTTGGTCGACTCTATTTCCCAAGCTTGCTATTTCATTTTTCAACTCCTCTTATAGTGTGTTTTTTATCTCCAGAAGATCTATTCTGTTCTTGAGAGTTTCAATCTCCTTGCTCTGCTCATCTAGGTGATTTGCAATATTTGAAATTGTTGATATGACTCGTTTTGGAACTCACTCAGTTTTTTCAGAAATACCATCCTGAATTGTCTGTCATTTAAGTTGCATATTTCTATGTCTATAAACTTATTTTCTGGAGATTTTTCTCTTTTTTTCTGATATGCCTTGTCACCTTGGTTGTTCATGGTGTTTAATGGACTACTTCTCTGCCTGGGCATTAATGGAAGTGTATTCTGCTGTTTTTCCGGAAAGAGATTTATTATATAAAGTTCTGTCTTTAGCCTGCTGCAAAGAAGATGCTTTTCTTTTGGTTTCCAGTAGGTGGTGTCTAATCCTCTTGGATCCCTGCTTTATATAAAGCCTAAATAATGTCTTTTTTTATTTTCTTGTAGATATTTAATCATATTCGTTACTCTCAGTTTAAGTCTCTGTCAGTGTTAGCAACAGTTTCGGTAGCGTTTGCCGAGATTCCCCTGGGGCTCTGTGGTAATCAGTTTCAGAGTGTATGGGGGGAGGGGCTCTCTGGGTTGGGAGTTGGGGGCTGCAACTCAGCCTCGGTTTTGCAACCACGCCAGTAAAATTCAACTGTTGTCTCTCTGCGATCCCATCCCACTTCTCTGCTTTCTGCTCTGATAACTAGGCCCTGCTTCTGGTTGCATAGGAGTCATGGCACTTCCAGGCTGGGCTTTTCAGAGAAGTCGCCACAGTTTCACCCGTCCCCCTCCTTCTGCAAGTAACTCTGGCAGCTGCAATAGCCATCTTCTTTATTTCTTCCAGTTCACCATCATACACTTGGAGTTCTGATCTGTGGTAGTTTTTAAGCGCAGATCCTATGCTCAGACAAGCTGGTGTGCAGTTTGAGTGTTTTTTATTCAGTTTTAGATGTTCAGCTTACTGTTGTTTCGAGGGGAGAGATCTGAGGATGTCTCTCACTCTGCAGTATTTTCTAGAATCCTCAAGCAATTTATTTTTGTTTGCTTACTTAACACCTGATTTTTAAAATCAGCCTTTAAAAGATGCAATAACATATCATAAATTGTATATACTTAAAGTATACGATTTGATGTTCGACATATAACTATACCTGTGAAACTCTCGTCATAGTAAACATTCATCACCAACAGAAGTTTCCTCATGCCTCTGTCAAATCCCTCCCTTCTAACCCTTCTCATTTACCCCTACCCCAGGTGACCACTGGTGTGCTTACTATTAATATAAATTAGTTTACATCTACCAGAGTTGTACATAGTGGAATCATATAGTACTTTTTTTTTTTTCCGGCTTATTTCACTCAGCAAAATTATTTTGATATTCATCCATGTAGTTGTATGTTATTGATTGTGGTTGAAAAGACATTTACCATGCTTTGAATCCTTTTAAATTTATTGAGACTTGATTTATGGCCCTTAATATGATCTATCTTGGTAAATGTTTGATGTATGTTTTCTGTTGTTGTTGGTTGGACGGTTTATTAAATGCCAGCTATATTAAATTAGTTGATTATATTATTAAAATCTGTTTCCTTGTATATTTTCTGTCTACTTATTCTATTAATTATTGAGAGGGTTATTTAAATCTTTAACCATAATTTGTCTAGTTACCATTTCATTTCTAACAGTTTTTGCTTAATGTATTTTGAAGTTCTGTTACTAGCAGCATAAATGTTTAGCTTTTTATGTCTTCTTACAGAATTGACCTTGTCACATTTGTTATGACTGCCTTAATACTTGCTAATATTCTTTGATCTAAAATTTACCTTTTCTGATATTTATATAGCTATTCCTGCTTTCTTTTTGACTAGTGTTAGCATATTATACCTTTATCTAGCAATTTACTTTTAATCCATTTGTGTTTTAATTTTTATGGTTGTTTTTTTTTTTATTATTAAATTTATTTGGTGCTATTGGTTAATAAAATCATATATGTTCTTCTGAGTATTTGTCCTCCAAATTTGAAAACATTTATCCATAAAGACATGCACCCTGATGTTCATAGCAGCCTAATTTATGGTGGCCAAGACATGGGAACAACCAAAGTGTCCTTTGATAGGTTATTGTGCTTTAATTTTCAAGTTAACTTCTGATAGGCAACATATGGTTGAGGATTGCTTTTTTACCCAATATTATAATCTGCATTTCCATTGGGCTGTTTACACCATTTTCACTAAATTTAAGCATTGATATAATTAGCTTTAAGTCTACCATCTTTCTATTTGTTTTCTATTTACCCTACTTTTGTTGTCTTTCCTCTTTTTAAGTCTTTGTTTTGAATTAACTGTATATTGTTCATTTTATCTCATCCGTTAGCTAATTAGCTATACTTTTTTGTTTGCTTTATTATTTCAGTGGTTGATTTATGGTTTACAGCACACATTTAAATTTATCATAATCTATTTTCAAATTATGCCAGTTTCCATATGAGAATGTAACAATAGTATGCTTCCCTTTACAACTTTATACTATTGTTGTTATTCATTTGACTTATATGATATAACTCCCACTTTACATTGTTATTATTTTTGTATAATCAGATAATTACCTTTTAAGAGATTTCAAAAAATAAGAAAATTTGTCAGCTTACTAATGTTCTTTTCAGTTTTTAAAATAATTACTTTTTGTCTGTTTCATAATTGGAACATTTCTATTGTATTTATAAGTTCACAAATTTTTTTTCTGCAATATCTAGTCTTTCATCAATCCTGTTTCATACATTTATTAAATCTTAGATTTAATAGTTTCCATTTCTAGGAGATCAATTTTTAGAACTTCTTATATCTTCTATATCTCTACTAAATTTTAGAAAATGTGAAATGTAGTTATAAAAACTGTTTTAATGTCCCTTTATGATAATTTTAACATTTGTATCAGTTCTAATTGATTTCACATTGACTTTCTCATATAAAAATCGCTTAATATATGGTTTTTCATTTAAAATTGTTATTCTTTCTTCTTGTCTATTTTTTCCAATAGATAGCAAGTTCATTAAGGGAAGAGAAGGTTTCATGTTTATTGTCAAGTCCCTAGTACTAGTACTAGTTAATTCTCACTAAAATTTTGATAAAAATAATTCGTTTTATGAGTACCTTCAGTCTCATCTTTTCTTAATAATATGAAGCTTATCTTTCTTTGTTAACTTGTAATTCAAGTATAGACACTTTTTTAAAATTAATAGTAGTAGAGATATTCTGAAGATCTTATTTTAATTTTCTATTCTAACACATTTTTTTCTAAAACTTGGAAATAGAATTGCATATTCTTTTGTTAATCTGAATATAACAGAAGTACAGAAATATTGAGATTCAAGCAACAACTGCACCAAGGTTATAGTTGGCAAACAAATATAACAAAATACCATTAAAACTAGATTGCTTGCGACTTAGAGAAAATAGTGTAATGATGCATTCACATGGCATTATTCGTTCACTGATACTACACAATATTTTATTTCTCAATTCGTAAAATTTTAATATTTAGAAATTTTCAGGCAATTATTTTAGATGACAAGATGGAAAAAGTTTTCCCATGCAAATAGTAACCAAAAGATAACTGAGGTGGCCATAATAATTTCAGACAAAGTAGATGTTAAGTCAAAAACTGCTATAAGAAAAAAAAAGATACTATATATTGATAAAAGGTTTAACACATTAAGAAGATATAGCAATTATAAACATACACGCACCAATTATCAGAGCTCCAAAATAATATGAAGCAAATTGACAGAATTGAAAGAGAAATAGTTAGCTCTAATAATAGGAGGTTTCAGCACGACACTTTGAATAATCAATAGAACAGAAGAGCAATAGGAAATGGAGGACTGAAGCAACACTATAAACTAACTGAACCTAATGGACATATATAGAATACTCTACCTAACAACAGAGGAATATACAGTTTTCTCAAGTGCGCATGGAACATTTTTCAGGATAGACCATATATTAGGCAAGTCTCAATAAATTTTAAAGGATTGAAAACATACAGTGTCTTTTAGAATCACAAAGGAATCTATACATCAATAACAGAAACTGGAAAATTCACAAATATGTGGAAATTAAAAATCATACTTTCATATGGTGATGGATGATTTGACTGTTGGTGATGAACACACAATGCAATATACAGATGAGGTATTATTGAATTGTACATTGAAACCTATATAATTTTATTAACCATTGTCACCCCAATAAATGTATTTTTTTTTAAATCACACTTTTAAACAACCAATGGGTCAAAAAAAGAAATTACAAGACATACTAGAAAATATATTGTGACAAATGAAAATGAAAATACAACATACAAATCTTATGTAATGTAGTGTAAGAAATGTTAAGAGGAAAATTATAGCTGGAAACATAAGAAAAAGAAGGAAAATCTTAAATAAGCAGCCTAACTTTTGACGTAAGCATTGGAAAAACAACAACAACAACAACAACAACAACAAATTAAACCTACAGCTAACAGAAGGCATAGATTAATAGATTAGAGCAGAGATAAATAGAATAGAAGATAGGAAACAACAGGGAAAATCAACAAAACCAAAAGTCAGTTACTCAAAATGAACAACAAAATTGTTAAACTTTAGTGCCACATTGACTAAGAAAGAAAAAAAGAAGAAATAAATAACTAAAATCAGAAATGAAAGTGGGGATATTACTAGCAATCTTACAAAAAAAAAGGATTATAAGAGAGAACTATGAACAATTGTACACTAAAATTTCTATTACCTAGATAAATTCAGCAAATCCTAAGAACAACTTATCAAAACTAAAATGATAGGAAATAAAAAAAAAATGTATAGACGTATAACTGGTGTGGAGGTTGAATCAGTAATTAAAAAGCACACAACAAAAAATACCTAGATTAGGTGACTTCATTGGTGAATTCTAAAAAATAAAAAAGAAAGAAAGAAAGAAAGAAAGAAAGAAAGAAAGAAAGAAAGAAAGAAAGAAAGAAAGAAAGAAAGAAAGAAAGAAAGAAAGAAGAAGTAATTGAAATCCTTCTTGAACTCTTCCAAAAAATTGAAATGGATTGCTTCCTAAATCATCTGTGAGGCCAGCATTATCCTGATACCAAATCCAGACCAAAACACTATGTGCACACACACACAATGTACAGACCAATATACATTATAAATATGCAAAAATTTTCAAGAAAATACAAGTAAATCACATTCTGCAGTATACTATAAAGACTGCACACAATAAACAAGCGTTATTTTTGCCTGTAATGCTAAGATGGTATAAAATACAGAACCGAATCATGTAACACAACATATTTTTAAAATGTAGGAAAAAAGCCATTATCATCTCAATTGATGCAATAAAGAGTGTTTCATGGGATTCATGCTCTTTCATGATGAAAACATTGAACTAGAAAAAGAAGGAAACTACTTCAACATAATATATGCCATATGTGAAAAACTCACAGCTAGACTCAAACTCAATAGTGAAGACCTGGAAGCTTTTCTTTCACAATCAAGAACAAGAGAATACCTACATTTACTGCATTTTCAACATAATATTGGAATTCTAGTCATGGGAAAAGAAGAGTAAAATTATTCTGTTCTCAGTTGACATGATCTGATATGTAGAAAACAATAAAGGTTTCACAAAATACTGATGAATCCAATAATGAACTAAGCTAACCTTCAGAGTACAAAATTAACATATATGCACACAAATAAGCGGTGTTTTTATACACTGAAAACAATGGAGAATGTGAAAAAATAATAAAATAATTTTATTTAAAATAGCATAAAAATTTTTAAAAAAAAATAGAAATAAACTTAACCAAGGAGGCAAAAAACTTGTGCACTAATAACTAGAAAACATTGTTGAAAAAATTTAAAAGACATAAATATTTGGAGAGATATCTCATGTTCATGGATTGGTAAACTAATCTTGTTAAGATGTCAGTACTCTCCAAAGTAATCTACAGACTCAATGTGATGCAAACCCTATCAAAATCCCAGTGATACTTTTTGTAGAAATAAGAAAAAAAAACTCTATTCAGAAATTCATAGGAAATCTCAAAGGAACCAGAAACAAAATTATTTCTGTCCTCCGAGGACATAATCTTATATGTAGACAACAATAAAGATTTTACAAAATATTGTTGGTTTGTCAAAACAATCTCAATAAAGACAAATTTACAGGACTCACACTTCCTGATTTCAAACCTTGCCACAAAGTTACAATAATCAAAACAGTGTGGTACTTGCATAAAGACAGACACATAGACCAATGGTATGGAACAGAGAGCCCAGAAATAAACCCTTACACATAAGTTTAAATGATTTTAGACAAGATGCCAAAATCATTCAGTGGGGGAAAGGATAGTCTTTTCAATAAATGGTGCTGGGAAAACTGAATATTCACATGCAAAAGAATGAGTTGGACCATTACCTTACACCATATATAAAATTTAACTCAAAATGGGTCAATACCTAAATTTAAGAGCTACGAGTATAAAACTTTTAGAAAAATATAGGTGAAACACTTCATGACATTGGATTTGGCAAGATTTCTTAGCTATGACACCAAAAGCATAAACAAAAGATAAATAAATAAATGAATAAATGAATAAATAAATAAATAAATAAATAAAATGGACTTCATCAAAATTAAAACTTCTGTACGTTAAAGAACAATATCAAAGTTGTGACAAGGCAACAAATAGATTAGGAGAAAACTGAAAAATCATATATCTGATAAAGGATGATTAGAGTATAGAAAGAACTTCTACTCAACAACAAAACAACCTAAATTAAAAATGGTCAATGGACTCAAATAAACATGTCTTCAAAAAAG
>NW_011889106.1:1425599-1434660 GCF_000151845.1 Pteropus vampyrus | reverse complement strand
TTAAAAAAAAATAGAAATAAACTTAACCAAGGAGGCAAAAAACTTGTGCACTAATAACTAGAAAACATTGTTGAAAAAATTTAAAAGACATAAATATTTGGAGAGATATCTCATGTTCATGGATTGGTAAACTAATCTTGTTAAGATGTCAGTACTCTCCAAAGTAATCTACAGACTCAATGTGATGCAAACCCTATCAAAATCCCAGTGATACTTTTTGTAGAAATAAGAAAAAAAAAACTCTATTCAGAAATTCATAGGAAATCTCAAAGGAACCAGAAACAAAATTATTTCTGTCCTCCGAGGACATAATCTTATATGTAGACAACAATAAAGATTTTACAAAATATTGTTGGTTTGTCAAAACAATCTCAATAAAGACAAATTTACAGGACTCACACTTCCTGATTTCAAACCTTGCCACAAAGTTACAATAATCAAAACAGTGTGGTACTTGCATAAAGACAGACACATAGACCAATGGTATGGAACAGAGAGCCCAGAAATAAACCCTTACACATAAGTTTAAATGATTTTAGACAAGATGCCAAAATCATTCAGTGGGGGAAAGGATAGTCTTTTCAATAAATGGTGCTGGGAAAACTGAATATTCACATGCAAAAGAATGAGTTGGACCATTACCTTACACCATATATAAAATTTAACTCAAAATGGGTCAATACCTAAATTTAAGAGCTACGAGTATAAAACTTTTAGAAAAATATAGGTGAAACACTTCATGACATTGGATTTGGCAAGATTTCTTAGCTATGACACCAAAAGCATAAACAAAAGATAAATAAATAAATGAATAAATGAATAAATAAATAAATAAATAAATAAAATGGACTTCATCAAAATTAAAACTTCTGTACGTTAAAGAACAATATCAAAGTTGTGACAAGGCAACAAATAGATTAGGAGAAAACTGAAAAATCATATATCTGATAAAGGATGATTAGAGTATAGAAAGAACTTCTACTACTCAACAACAAAACAACCTAAATTAAAAATGGTCAATGGACTCAAATAAACATGTCTTCAAAAAAGATACCCGAATGGCCAATAAGCACATGAAAAGATGCTTGACATCACTGTTCATTAAAGAAATGCAGGTCAAAACAATGACATATCTCTTTATACGCATTAGAAAGGTTGTTATTTAAAAAAAAATAGTGCAAAATAACGATTGTTGATTAGGACGTGGAGAAATTGGAACTCTATTCACTGTGAGTGGAAATGTAAAATGATCCAGCAGTTTTGTGAAACAGTATAGTGGTTCTTCAAAATCTTAGACATAAAATTGCCATAAAATACATCGATTCTCTTCTTGATGTATACCCAAACAAATCAAAAGCAGAAACTTATATATTTGTACACAAATGTTTATAGCAAAAACATTTCCAATGAGCAGCATTATTTCCAATATTCATTGATGGAAATCAAATTGATCTTCAGATGAATGGACAATCAATATTTGGTGTGTATATATACACAGTGGAATATATTAAGGAACAAAAAGGAATGAATTAACGATTAGCCCATCAACATAGATAAAGTCAAAAATCTTATGCTGAGCAAAAGAAGACAGAAAGAAAAAGGTACCTATGGTGTGGTCTTATTTATTAGAATTTTGAGAAGAGGAAAAACATATTTGGTGATATAAATGAGGATGGTGTGGTGTGGGAATTGACTGGGTTGGGGCATATGGAAATTTTTTATGTCAATATTCATAGCATCATTATTCCCAATAGCCAATAGCCACATGTGGAAACAAATGTGCATCTTTTGATGAATGGATAATCGAAATTTGGTATATACATGCAATGGAATATTATTCTGCTTTAAAAATGAGTGAAATTCTGATACCTGCTACAATATAAATGAACACTGAGAACATTCTCAGTGAAATAAGGCATCTGCAAAAGGACAAATATTGTATGATTCCAGTTATATGAAGTACTAAGAAGAGTCAAATTCACAGACACAGAAAATAGAATAGTGGATACCAGGTGTTGGGGGTAGAAGAAAATGGGGAGTTATTATTTTTTATTAAATTTATTGGGGTAACGGTTAAAATTATATAGGTTTCAAATGTACAATTCAATAATACATCATCTGTATATTGCGTTGCTGTGTTCACCACCAAAGTAGGTATATTTTTTCAGTTTGAGATGATGAGAAAGATCTCAAAATTGATAGTGGTAATGCTTGCACAAGAATGTAAATGTACTTGATACTGCTGAACTATTACTTTTTAAATGGTTAAACATTAAATTATATATTGTGTATAATTTACCAAAGTTAAAAAAATTATCAAGCTCTTGTTATACCCTTGATCATATGTTGTATTGGGCACTGGACCGAAAGAGAGCATAGTCTTTCGGGTAGAATGGAAATATATGCCTCTGTTATACTCTGTGTATTCTTTTCATGGTATCTTCTTGACAAGAAATTGATATTTAGAAAGGGGTTGGAACAGTATATAAAATATGATAATTTTCTATCTTTTTTTTCTTATTTATATATTCTGTCCCAAGGAGAAGTTTTATGATTGGCTTGTTATTTACCAACAGGTCCATAGTTGTAAGGTACTAAATTGTTTTTTCATAGGAAATATTCTTACCTTGCAGTAACTATATATATATATATATATATATGTATATATATATATATATATATATATATTCTCCAGGGAAATGGTACTGGAGGAAAATCAAAATAAATTTTGAATCAACCAACAAAAAATATAGATGCCTTTACTGCATGCAGATCCATGATATGTATGCAGGTATATAATGTATTAAAATAATTCTTTCTGCAGTGTATTTGGCAGTAATCAAATTCATATAAACATATTGTGAAACTGTAACATTAATCATTCAATATAGAACATATAATATGATATATTAACACGATTTCAATAATTAAATATTTTAATCAAATATTGCATTTTAACAACTTGCATCAAATAGTACATTAATTAAAAAAAATGTTGCCAAATATAAAAAGGCTAAGTCTTGGGAAAAGCAATTATTTACATAATACCTGATTAAGTTGATAGATTCAGGCAGTTTTCCAAATGTGAACAAATCAACACATTGAAGTCTGAATTATCTGATTTGACCATCTACATTGATCAAATTAATCACTCTAGTCAGTGTAGACAAAGTCAGTAACTCTTGCCCTGAGGGGAAAGATCTTAATCTCCAGATGCCACCAAATATTAATAAATCCACCTGAATCCAGCAGATAAGAGAATTACAAAAAATAATATATTACCAACCTGTTATATCATCTAAAGAATCATAAAAGCTTTTCAGAACTCACATATGTCCTGTTATGAGGTTTTATGAAATATAAGATTGTTCCCTCGATTTGTAACTGTAAGAAGTTTCACAATACTGTAGTAAGTAAATTTTTCTTATAGTCATATTTCATGAATTAAATGATGAACTCAGCAATTATAAATAAATGACAAATTGATATGGGTAGATATACAGGAGCATATATGTTATTTTTCAAATCTTATTGCTGTACATTCATAACTTCTACCTGTGATTTCATAAATATCTATAGCTCCACAGGAATTGAGCTAACAGATGAGACTGGGCCCTCATAAACATAAACATATGACATCACTTCTATATTGAACATTCAACTTGATATTTTTTATGAGCCATGAGTTATAAAATACTTTGTGATTTATACTCTAAGATTTAAATTATCCTTTAAGTAATAATATAAAATGTTGTGATTTATAAATATGATGTATAAATTTTTCTTTGACAAAGTATTCTCCTCAACTTGGCAGTTTAATTTTTTTTTTTTTTTAATTCTCTGGACTACAATTTTATTCCTAGGATAAGAAATTTTTATCTTTAAGAGAGAATCATCCTTTTTTCATGCCATAGCGCATATTTTCATAATACATAAGAGTTAAAAATATAAACAGTGCAGAGGTTATAGAGTAGAAATAAAATCTGCCCAATAGCCTAACCCTCAATCTCTTGGTTTCTTCTATATTTTTTGAGATATTCAATGCCCATAAAAACATATTATCAATCATATAATTCCTTCTTTAATTTTATTCAAACTGCAGCATACTGTACACACTGTCCTACACTTGGTTTTTATTTTTTAATTTTTATTTTTCAATTAGAGTTGACATTCAATGTTAACTTATACTAGCATCAGATGTACAGCACAGTGGCCAGACATCCATACAATTTATGAAGCAATCCACCTGACCAGTTTAGCACCAATGTGGCACCACACATAGTTACCACAATATCATTGACTATATTACCCATGTTGCACCCCACATACCCGTGACTATTTTGTAGCTACCAATTTGTACTTCTTAATACTTTCCCGTTTTTCACCCAGTCCATGAACTCCTCTCCTACCTGGCAACCATTAGTTTGCTCTCAATATCTATTTTATTTTACCTTTGTTCATTCATTTATTTGTTCCTTAGGTTCCATATATAAGTGAAATCACACAGCATTTTTCTTTCTCTGTCTGATTTCTTTCACTTAGCATAATACCCTCTAGGTCCAACCATGTTGTGACTAATGGTAAGATTTCATTATTTTATGATTAAGTAATATTCCATTGTATATATGTACCACTTCTTCTTTATCCAATAATCTATTGATAAGTACTCAGGTTGCTTCCATATTTTGGCTATTGTAAATACTACTACAGTGAACCTAGAGGTACATATATCTTTTCAATTTAGTGTTTTTTGTTTTGTTTTGTTTTGTTTTGGATAAATACCCAGAAGTAAATTGCTGGATCATATGGCAGCTCTATTTTTAATTTTTTAAGGAATCTCCAGATTGTTTTCCATAGTGGCTGCATCAATTTGCAGTCCCACCAACAGTGCATGAGGGTTCCCTTTTCTCCACATTCCAGCCAACGTTTGTTGTTTTTTGATTTATTTATGATAGCCATTCTGACAGGTGTGAGGTGATATCTTATTGTGATTTTAATTTGCATTTTTCTGATGATTAATGACGTTGAGAATCTTTTCATATGTCTATTATCTGTATGTTCTCTTTGCAGAATGCTTATTCAGGTCCTCTGTCCATTTTTAAATTGGATTTTTTTTTGATGTTGGGCTGTATGAATTCTGTATAAATTTTGGATATTAAACCCTTATCAGATGTATTATTGGCAAATATATTCTCTCATTCAGTAGGTTGTATTTTCATTTTGTTGATAGTTTCCTTTGCTGCACAAAATCTTTTTAGTTTGATATAGTCTCATTTGTTTATTTTTTTCTTTTGTTTTTTTTGTTTCTTTATCTCAAGGAGATATGTCATAAAAAAATTATTACTAAGAGCAATGTCAGAGAGATCGTTGTCCAAGTTTTTTTTTTTGTAATTTTCTGGTTTCTGGTCTTAGATTTAAGTCTTTAATCCATTTTGAGTTTATTCTTGTATACGGAATAAGAAGGTAGACTAATTTCATTTTTTTATGTATCTGTCCAATATCATTTTTTGAATAGACTGTCTTTACCCCACTGTATATTCTCGCCTCCTTTGTTATTGAATAACTGACCATATAGGCATGCATTAATTTCTGGATTCTCTATTCTGTTCCATTGATTTATGTGTTTGTTTTATTTTTTAAATTTTTAAATTTGTATTTTTTCAGTTATAATTTATATACAATATTATATTAGTTTCAGTGTACAACACACAGTAATTAGATATTTCTATAACTTATGAAGTGATCATGCTGATAAATCCGGTACCCATCTGGCACTATACAGTTATTATAATACTGCTGATTATATTCCTCATGCTATACTTTACATCTCATAATTATTTTGTACCTACCACTTTGTATCTCTTAATCTCTTCCACCCTTCACTCATACCCCCACCCCAAATCTGACAACCATCAAAACAATCTCTGTATTTATGAGCTTGTTTCTGTTATTTGTTTGTTTATCTCTAGATTCCACATATGACATTTGTCTGTCTGACATTCTCCACTTAGCACCATAACATCTATATCCATCTATGTTGTTGAAGATGGCAGGATTTCATTCTTTTTTATGACAGTAATATTCCATTGTAAATAAATATATCACCTCTTTATTCATTCATCTATCTATGTATACCCATGATGCTTCCATATCTTAAGTATTATAAATAATGCTACAATGAACATATGGGTTCACATGTCCCTTCAAAGTACCGTTGGATTTTTTCAGATAAATACTCAGAAGTAGGATTACAGGGTCTTTCTTTGCCTTTTGTTATAGCCTTTGTTTTAATGCCTCTTACATTTGTAATAAGTAGCGCTATTCAAGCATTTTTTCAGTTTGTTTCCATTTTCATAAAACATCCTTTTTTCATCCCTTTACTTTCAATCTGTGTGTATCTTTTGATCTGAATTGAGTCTCTTATAGGCAGCAAATGTAAGGGTCTTGTTTTCTTATCTATTCAGCCACCATATCCTTTAATTAGAACATTTAATTCATTTACATTTAAAGTAATTGTTGCTAGACATGTAGTTAATGCCATTTTATTACTCATTTTTTTTTTTTTACTTTTTCTTCTTCTTAAAAAAATAGTCCCTTTAACATTTCCTGTAATACTAGCTTGGTGATAAATTCCTTTAGCTTTTTCTTGTCTGTGAAACAGTTTATCTGTCTTTCAAATCTAAATGATAGCTCTGCTAGGTAGATTAGTCTTGTTTGTAAGTCCTGGCTTTTCATCACTTTGACTATTCCCTGCCAATCCCTTCTGGCCTACAAAGTTTCTGTTGAGAAATCAGCTGACAGTCTTATGAAAGCTCCCTTGTAGGTAATCAATTGCTTTCCTCTTGCTGCTTTCATTCTGTCTTTCACCTTTGGCATTTTCATCATGATGTCTCTTGGTGTGGCCCTCTTTTGTTATATTTTATTTTATTATTAGTTTCAAGTATACAGTACATTGGTTAGACATTTATATAGTTTATAAAATGATCTCCCTAATTGGTTTCTCTCCTCTGGCTCTCCACCTAGCCATTACATTAATGCTAGCTACATTCCCTATGCCATGCTCCCCATCCCTGTGACCATCTATCAACTACTAATTTGTACTTCTTTAACCCTTCAACCCATTCTCCCAGCCTTGAAATCCCCCTTCCCTCTGGATGAAAGCTGATTGTCCTCTACATTTGCGAGATTGTTTTTAATTAGCTTGTTCTTTTTGTTCTTTAGATTCCGCATATAAGTGAAATCATATGGTATGTATCTTTCTCTGTCTGACTTATTTCACTCAATATAATAACCTCTAGGTCCATTCATGTCATTGCAAATGGTAGGATTTCATCATTTTTAGTGGCTGAGTAACCTTCTATTGTATATATGAACCATAACTTCTTTATCCAGTCCTCTGTTGATGGGCATTTAGGTTGCTTCCATATCTTGGCTATTGTAAATTGTGCTGCCATGAACATAGTTATGCATAGATCTTGACGAATTATTGGTTTGATTTTCTTCAGATAAATACCCAGAAGTACAATTGCTGGGTCAAAAGGTAGATCCATTTTTAATTTTTTGAGAAACTTCCAAACTGTTTCCATAGTGGCTATACCAATTTGCAATCCCACCAACAGTATATGAAAATTCCCTTTTCTCCACATTCTTGCCAAAACTTGTTCTTTGATTTATTGATGATAGCCATTCTGACAAGAGTAAAGTGATATCTCACTGTAGTTTTAATTCGCATTTCTCTAATGATTAGTGACATTGAGTATTTTTTATATGTCTATTGGCCATCTATATTTCCTCTTTGGAGAAATATCTGTTCAGGCCTTCTGCCCATTTTTTAATTTTTTTTTTTTGAGTTGTATGAGTTCTTTATATATTTTGGATGTTAACTTCTTATCAGATGTATCATAAGTGAATATCTTCTCCCAATAAGTTGGTTGTATATTTGTTATGTTGATGGTTTCCTTTACAGTATAAATCTTTTTAGTTTGATATAGTCCTATTTATTTATTCATTCATTCATTCATTCATTCATTCATTTTGTTTCCCTTGCTTAGAGAGATATATCTGAAAAGAAATTACTGTTACCAATATCAGAGAGTTCACTGCCTATGTTTTTCTCCAGAAGTTTTATAGTTTCAGGTCTTACATTAAAATCTTTAATCCATTTGAGTCTATTCTTGTATACAATGTAAGAAGGCAGTCCAGTTTCATTTCTGTCCACATATCTGTCCAATTTACCCAGCACCATTTATTGAAGAAGCTGTCCTTACCCCACTGTATATTCTTGCCTCTTTTTTCGTATAATAAGTGAATGTATAGGCGTGGATTTATTTCTGGGCTCTCTATTCTATTCCATTGATCAATGTATCTCCTTTTATGCCAGTACCGTGCTGTTTTGATTACTTAGCCTTGTAGTATAGTTTGATATCAGATAGTGTGATATCTCCAACATTGTTCTTCTTTCTCAAGATTGCTGTTGCTATTTGGAGTCTTTTATGGTTTCATATAAATTTTAAGATTATTTGTTGTAGCTCTCTGAAAAATGTCATTGGTGTTTTGATAGAGATTGGATTGAACTTATAGATTGTTTTGAGTTGCATGGACATTTTAATGATGTTGATTCTTCCTACCCATGAGCACGGCATGTTCTTCCATTTATTTGTATCTTCAATTTATTTTTTCAATGACTTATAATTTTCTGAAGAACAGATCTTTTACCTCCTTGGTTAATTTTATTCCCAAGGATTTTATTGTTTTCGATGCAACTGTAAGTGGGATTGTTTTCTTAATTTCTCTTTCTGAAAGTTCATCATCGGTATATAAAAAATGTGACTAACTTCTGAATATTTATTTTGTAACCTGCTACTTGACTGAATTCATTAATCAGTGCTAACAGCTTTTTTGGTGGAATCTTTAGGATTCTCTCTATATATTATGTCATCAGCAAATAACGAGAGTTTTACTTTACTTTCCAATTCAGATACCTTTTATTTCTCTTTCTTGTCTTATTGCTTTAGCTAAGACTTTGAATACAGTGTTGAAGAGGAGTGGTGAAAGTGAGCAT
>NW_011889106.1:1401398-1425549 GCF_000151845.1 Pteropus vampyrus | reverse complement strand
TGAATGTATAGGCGTGGATTTATTTCTGGGCTCTCTATTCTATTCCATTGATCAATGTATCTCCTTTTATGCCAGTACCGTGCTGTTTTGATTACTTAGCCTTGTAGTATAGTTTGATATCAGATAGTGTGATATCTCCAACATTGTTCTTCTTTCTCAAGATTGCTGTTGCTATTTGGAGTCTTTTATGGTTTCATATAAATTTTAAGATTATTTGTTGTAGCTCTCTGAAAAATGTCATTGGTGTTTTGATAGAGATTGGATTGAACTTATAGATTGTTTTGAGTTGCATGGACATTTTAATGATGTTGATTCTTCCTACCCATGAGCACGGCATGTTCTTCCATTTATTTGTATCTTCAATTTATTTTTTCAATGACTTATAATTTTCTGAAGAACAGATCTTTTACCTCCTTGGTTAATTTTATTCCCAAGGATTTTATTGTTTTCGATGCAACTGTAAGTGGGATTGTTTTCTTAATTTCTCTTTCTGAAAGTTCATCATCGGTATATAAAAAATGTGACTAACTTCTGAATATTTATTTTGTAACCTGCTACTTGACTGAATTCATTAATCAGTGCTAACAGCTTTTTTGGTGGAATCTTTAGGATTCTCTCTATATATTATGTCATCAGCAAATAACGAGAGTTTTACTTTACTTTCCAATTCAGATACCTTTTATTTCTCTTTCTTGTCTTATTGCTTTAGCTAAGACTTTGAATACAGTGTTGAAGAGGAGTGGTGAAAGTGAGCATCCTTGTCTTGTTCCTGATCTTAAGGAAAAGCTTTTAGCCTTTCCACATTGAGTATGATGTTAGCTATATGTTTGATATGTTTGGCTTTTATTATATTGAGGTATGTTCCCTCTATTCCCACTTTGCTAAGAGCTTTTATCATAACTGGATGCTGAATTTTTTTGAGCAATTTTTCTGCCTTTATTGATATGATCATATGGTTTTTAATCTTTAGATTTATTAATGGGGTATATCACATTAATTTATTTTTGGATATTGTACCAAACTTGCATCCCAAGAATAAATCAAATTTGAACATGTTTTATAATATTTTTAATGTATGGCTAAATTTCATTTGCTAATATTTTGTTGGGGACTTTTGTATCAATGTTCATAAGAGATAGAAGCCTATAGTTTTATTTTTTCATAATGTCTTTGGTTTTGGAATCAAGGTAATGGTGGCTTCATAAAAGGAGTTCAGGAGCCTTCCCTCTTCTTGAATTTTTTGGAATATTTTGAGAAAAATAGGTATTAATTCTTCTTTAAATGTTTGGTATAATTACATAGTGAAATCATCTGGACCTGGAGATTTCTTTGGAGGTGGGTATTTAATTACACATTTAATTTCCTTAATAGCTGAAGGACTATTTAGGTTATCTTTTTCATCTCAGTCAAATTTTGGTAATTTGTATTTTCTAAAAATTTTATCCATTTCTTCTACTTTGTCAATTTTTTAACTTAAGGTTATTCAGAATATTTTCATATTATTTTTAATGGCTGCAAGATACATAGTGATATTCCATCTCATTCATTATATTGGTAACTTGTATCTTCTCTTTTTATCTTTGTTGTTCTTACTGGCGGTTTGTTCGATTTAATGATTTTATTGAAGAACCATTTTTTTGTATCAATTATCTTATCTATTGTTTCTTCCTTTCAAGCTCATTGGTTTTTGCTTTTATCTTTAATAGTGCCTTCCTTCTTCTAGCTTTGAGTTATTTTGCTCTTCTTATTTTAGTTTTGAAGTACTAAATTATATTATTGCTTTGACACCTTTATTTTCTAATTGAAAGCATTTAGCATTATAAATTTCCCTCATAGCACTGATTTAACTATATCCAATAAACATTGATTTGTTGTGCTTTTATTTTCATTAAGTTTAATGTACTTTTGAATTTTCTTTGAAATTACCTCTTTGACTCATGGATGACTTAAAAGTATGTCCTGTATTTTCAACATTTTTAGAGATTTTCACATGGCATGTTGTTAATTTCTACTTTGATTTTACTATACTCATATAACATACCATATAATTTCAATTGTATGTGTAGATGTGAAAGTTGGACAATGAAAAGGCTAATGATTCATTTGAAATTTGGTGTTGGAGGAGAGCTCTAAAGATACCTAGACCACCAAAAAGATGAACAAATGGATGCTAGAGCAAATTAAGCCTAAAACATCACTAGAACAAAAGAAAAAATAGCAAAACTAACCTGCCCTGCTTTGGGCACATCGTGAGAAGGCAGGATTCTTTGAAAAAGGCAATAACTCTGGGAAAAACAGAAGGCAAAAGGAAAAGATGAAGACCAAATATGAGATGGATTGACTCCATAAAAGAAGCATGAGTTTAGTCATGAGTTTACAGGAGATGAGCAGAGCTTTTGAAGACAGGGCATTGTGGATATCACTCATTTGTGGAGTTGCCAGGAGTTGAACTTGACTCAATGGCTTATAGTACACACACTTGACATTTAATATAGTAGTCAAAATAAAGACTCTTAAAATGATCAAGATCAAAAATAAAAATATCTAAGAAATGCTATTATCAGTAAATTAATATGATAGACATAAATGTAGTTACTTCATTCAGCAGAAGCAATAGAAGGTTCTTTAGAATATATTCTCTAGCAAAATTCTAAGTTTAGTGTCTTATTTTTGAGGGAACTTTAGAAAGCACATCTTTTAAAACTGATTTCCAATATTCCAGAAAAAAAAATCATAAGATTTAAAATTTATTAATGCTCTCTGATATAGTTATAATTCTTCATCATTAGAAGTGACCAATTTAATACTTCAAATTCAGAGACTAGAAGCAGAGATTCAACAATTAATGCAATTATCTTACCAACAAGCTACAGAAAAATCGTGGCTTTCTCTAAACATTTTACTCTGGAAAAATTCATCATTTATTTAAAATTTTTCCAGTAGATCAGCAAATCACTGTTGATAAAAATCTATGTTAAAGGAAATATAACTTTTCCTTTACAGAATGTATAAAATAGTTAGCATGTTAATGTAAAAAATATCAGTTTTTATTTCTCTTTTAGAAATAGTTTTCTACTAAAATAAATTAAAACATTTGGTACTAAGTATTTTAACAGTTGGCAAGCCAATATTGCTTCGTTTGTTTTTTAATAATTAAAACTAAGCATTCAGATGATTTCTATTAGAATTTCTCTTCCTGGGGTTAAAAATAAACTTTGTTTATAAAGTCAAATACTGAGTTTTCTTTTCAACCTGAATATTGATTTTCTCTTTTGTTTAATGGAGTGCTGTAACTTCTACATCACAGGAAAAATACCAAGGATAGGATAATCAAACTGATAAATTGCTGTACTTGTTCTTTATTTATTGAACATCACAAATCAGTAAAGATCCAATTAAAGCCAAAAATAAAAGAAGAGGAAAAATTGAGAACAGATCAGCAAAAACTCAAAACTTCTCGTGGGATCTAAAAAGAGAGGTTTGTTTTTAATATCTTCTGCTTAACCATGTGTGAAAAAATATATAACCTACCTTCTCACTCAACTTAAAGAACAGTTTATACTTTGTAGAATTATTATATTTTAAAGTAAGTTAACATTGGTAATTTCAAACTGAAATTATCTATATCCACAGTACCTGTCCTTTCAGGTGCCAGACACTCTGATGATTTACCTTGGTTTTAGTTACCTGAGAAAGTACCAAAAGACACAAGAAGGCTAAGTGAAGACTCTTGGTGCAGTGAAGACTCTTGATGTAAATTTAAATTTTTTTTCAGGGAACATAGTTTATCAAAAACCATTAGACATTGCTTTTTAAAATATTGTTTCCATTACAGTTGAAATTTGATATTTTATATTAGTTCCAGGTATACTAGTGTACAGCACGGTGGTCACATATTTATATAATTTATGAAGCGATCTCATGATTAGTTTAGTACCCACCTAGCACTCTACATAACTATTACAATATTATTGACTATATTCTCTATGCTGTAACTATCTCCATGACTTATGTAACTACTAATTTTTTCTTCTTAATCCTTTCATCTTTTCACCCAGCCCTCAAACTCCCTTTCATTTGGCAACCATCAGTTTATTCCCTACATTGATGAGTCTGTTTCTGTTTTGTTTGCTCATTTATTTTTTCTTTAGATTCTACATATAAATGAAATCATATGGTATTTGTCTTTGTTTGTCTGACTTATTTTACTTAGCATAAGTCCCTCTAGTTCTATCCATGTTGTCACAAATAATATTTCATTCTTTTTATGGCCAAATAATATTCCATTATATATATGTACCACTTCTTCTTTAGCCAATTATCTATTGATGGGCACTTATGTTGCCTCCATATCTTGGCTATTGTAAATAACACTGCAATAAACCTAGGAGCATATGTCTTTTCAAATTAGTGTTGTGGATTTCTTCAGATAAATACCTAGAAATGGAATTGCTGGGTTATAAGTTAGTTATAGTTTTAATTTTTTGAGGACCTTCCATACTGTTTTCCATAGTGGCTGCATCAATTTGCAATCCCACCAACAGTGCAGGAGGGTTTCCTTTACTCTGCATTCTCACCAACACTTGTTGTTTTTATTTTTTGATGATAGCCATCTGAAAGGTGTGAGGTAATAGATATCTCATTGTGGTTTTAATTTGCATTTCTCTGATGATTAGTGATTCCGAGCACCTTTTCATATGTCTATTGGACATCTGTATGTCCTCTTTGGAGAAATGTCTCTTCAGGTCCTCTGCCCATTATTGAATTGGATTTTTTTTTTTTTTTGTCGTTGAGTCCATCAGACATTTTTCAAACTTTGCCTGAATAACAATCACATACTAAGAGTAATAGAATTAATATTTATAAAATATCAGGCCCTGTACTGGACACTGGGAAATGCGCGCACACGCACACACACACACACACACACACACACACACACGCATGCACGCACGCACACACGCACGCGCGCGCGCGCGCACACACACACGTATATATTCACATTTTATTTAATCTTCACTGATATTACTATTTCTATTACCCAAGTAAGATAAGTGAGATTCTGAGAATTCGGTAAGTTATGGGGCTAGGATTTAACTTAATTCTCTTTTAAGACTTAGAGGTTCTCTGTGTAGCAAATTAGATTGGAGGCTAAGGGCTCAGTTTCTACATGGGGGCTTTATCTATAGAAAACATTATAAAGCAGGATATAATTCTATCCATTCTAAACTAAGTCTCAAAAGGAAATTGAGACAAATCTTAACTCCATACCCACTGAGTTCTCAAAACTGACCAGCGTTCATTCTAATCTTTGAATGTACGTTCTTATATATGTGTTTTTGTGTGCATTTGTTAATCGTTTTTCATGGAGCAAAGTACTTCATTAACTGTGAGTGAAGTATGCACAAGGACAATGAAGTGACTGGGATAAGAATCAGATAATATTCATAAATTTTAATTCATTTTAATGTATGGAGGAGGCAAGAGAATTAAAATGTTAAATCAAGCTACATTCAGAGACTGTAATATGCTGATCAGCTCCACAGTCAGGCCAGGAGGACACCTGCAGAACACAGAAAGATTTCTGCTGGGATTGCTAACAACCCATTTCCCACACCTGTGAATGAGAAAAACAGAGTCTTTAAATGGATGCCCTACACAAATATAATCATTCATTCCCTATGGCTAAAGCCATAGGGAACCTATGAAATAAAGACTGGGATTGCCAACGGGCATTTCACAATACATATTCTTACCTTTTCATGGTACATACTTTTCCCCTTCCTCACTGTATGTCCATATCAAAGGAAATGGGTAAACAAAGTCTTTAAACTGTAACTCACAGGAAGTAAAGAATAATATATAAACTGAATTCACCAACATTCAGAATCCCTCTCACAGCCTTTACTCTCAGTGTCTTGCTCTTGGTACTTTTTACTTTGTCTCTCTCACTCTTTGCCTCTGAGTGTAGAGTGTTACCACTTTCCTAATAAACTTTCCTTTTGACTCTAACTTTGGTGTGTGTGTTGAATTCTTTCTACACTCTTCACCAAAGGACCTTCTTCTTCTCTCGGTGCAGGGCTTGGTCTCTCCCAACTCAGGGAAATTTGCCCTGTCCTGCATCAATTTACTTGATTAAAGATGTTATATCTTTGTATTTCTTGGATTTAGTTTATGTATTGAATTCAAACAGTTCTTTAAGGAAAAAAAAAAGAAAAAAAAATATTCCCTAGAGTATACAGATAATAGTGTGGCGAATGTCTTTTAAAAGTTATAATTATTTATATAAGTTTCTTTGTTCACTGCTATTTATAGACATTAGAGTAGATTATATTTAAGCATACAATTCCATTAATAAACTGTTATTTATTTTATGGCTTTTCTTAAAACACTTATAATTCTAAATGCTAACTTTACATATAAAACCTACTTCAATACTAGCTACACTTTAATATTTTAAATGTCAGCAGCACATCTTTGATGAGCAGCTTAATGATTCTAAAACAGCATGTTCATTTATAAAAAAGGAACAATCACTATGCAAACTCATGTTAATATTTTATTTTACTGCATACAAAGTGGCTATTGTTAAAAATGATAAGTTGAAAAATAGCTAGCCAGTATCCTTTTCAAACCTATAATAATGTTCTAGTAAATTTAACTATAATATTTTTAAGCTACTGTAGATTCACTTATGCCCAAACATGAAAAGAATATTAATGTAACACTGGAAGGTTAGATATGAGCATCAGAATGATGTTCTTTTTCTATAGACGTTATATTATATGAACAGATGGCCTGCATTTTACAGAATAAGTCTTCTATTGCCATACAAGATACTCATGGTATAAGTGAAAATGCATTGGACTGGGAATGAAGAGACATGGTTTTAGTTCAAATTTTTTCATCATTCTATGTGAGGTAAATCAGCTTCAGAACCTGAAGAAATTTAGAAAGGTATGAATAAAGACACATTAGAGAATCATTAAATCAATTAAGTGGACCATAATGAACTTTTTAAAAAATAAATAATAATACAGTAAAGTAGAAAATATTTGCATCCCACAGATAGCAAGTGCAAAAGTTCTATTTTCACTCAGTGAAAGTTCCGTTATAGTTATATAGATGTCTTGTGCTTTGCTATATAGTGTAAATCAACCTTTCTCCACAAAAAATTCGATTCAAATGTTGAGACACCAAGAGAGTTTGTAAAAATGTGTATTATTCACATAATGAGGCTTTCTGTGAATAGTAGAGCAGGCACACAAGTAGGTCCAAAATGGCTTGAGTAAAGGAGGGGCAAGTGGCTTTGTTTTGTTTTTGTTTTTGTTTTATTGTGATTTGGAGCTGGGGCTGAAATGAGTGTTCCTAAGACTTCAGTGATTTGCACTTCCTGCTGGCACCAAAGGAGTGAATATGCATGCTTTCTTATCGGCCTTTCCAGATTTGGGGAAGAAGAGAAAAAAAGGAGTGACTGAGCTTTAAAGTTTTCATAGTCAAACATCAAAATGGTCATAATCTTTATTGCAACAGATATGAATGTATATACCTGGTCACTTCTTATTGAGAAGTGTTATCAAATATATATATATATTTGCATCCCACAGATAGCAAGTGCAAAAGTTCTATTTTCACTCAGTGAAAGTTCCGTAGAATAGTAGAATATATATATATATTCTACTATTCTACTATTTTGGGGCAGTTTTCATCATTTTAATATTCAGGAAAATTAGTCTAATAAAATTTCAAGATGTTTGAATTCTGGAAAGGATGTTGTAAGGGTAGAGTTCTAGTATATGTGATTCCCATCTAATTACTTTATTCCAATCCAAGAGGACTTTTGCAAGTGGGAAGAGACCCTCCTTACTAATAGGTACATGGGTCTTATACAAGATGTATGGCGCATCTTGACCATTGCTCATATTAAAATTATTCATCAGGAAATCAGGCCAATTAGAAGACATGTGATTCCCTCTCAACCATTTTAGTAGAAATACTTGTAGAAATAACATATCTACAAATATCACAGGCCAATCAGTGAAGTATATACATACATATATATGTCATATAATATGTGTATGCATATACGTATATACATATACATACATATATATGTCATATAATATGTGTATGTATATACGTATATCAGGTAATAAATCTAAACTGTCAGCCAGGCATGACACTCTCTTTGGGAAGCCATACTCCTTACCGAGTATATATCTATTTCCTGAAGTTTCTTTCTGATTTGGAGCAGCTCTTGCAGTTCGTTGTAGATGCCCCTGCATATATACCCTGGAGAAAGTGGTATTTTGTGATCTCTTTCTCATTAGTCTCCCTCAAGTCAGTACTTGTTGTTGCAAAATACTTATAGCTTTTTAAATCACTTTTTTAAAATCCACAACTAATATTTCAGATTTTCAGTCATAGTGTAATATGCCTTACTACGTCAATTGTAATTTTATTGATAAAAAAGGGTGACGTATTCTTTTAAATTTCTCTACTTAATGAAAAAGTATAAAAGATGCTTCTTTCTAATACATTCTTATAGCCTAACCAATTGTAACCCAAATATTAAGCTGAGATCTTATTACTCAGTAAGACTTAGTTAGAATGAACTTGAATCCTTATCTATGTCTTATGGAAGTCCCAAACCATCTCCAAGAGTTCTATAAATTTCTAGAGAAGCTAAGTTCTCAGTTACCATTAGCTCCAGGCTTCTACTTCTGCTGAAATACTCAGTGTGTAAATTATCTCTTATAGTGCTATTCCTTCTATATCTATTTTGCATTGCCTTATATGGACAAAGAAGCAATCTTTGTTAAGAAAAGTAGTTTTAATAATGGTTTTTAAAAAGTGTTTCTTATGGGTGTAATTCAATAATGCAAATAACTTTTATTATTATTATTAGCTAAACTCCATGCTTTATTCAGATTTCTTTACTTTTTTTTTCTTTGATGCTCTATGTTTCAGTGTTCCATCCTATGTAGCACCTTAATTTAGTTGCCATGTCTCCTTAGGCTCCTCTGGGCTGTGACAGTATCTAGACTTTGTTTTTGATAACTTCAATAGTTTCGAGGACTACTGATCACGTATTTTGTAGAATATTTCTCAATTTGGATATATCTGCTGGTCTTCTTATGGTTAGACTGGGGTTATGTGTTTTGGGGAGATAAAATACCATTCTCAACACATCATATCAAAAATACATGCTATTAAAATGACTTATCACTAATAATGTTAACCTTGATCAACTGGCTGAGATAGATTTTGACATATTTCTCCACTATAAAGTTATTTCTTCTTTCTTTGTTCACGCAGAAAGCCAAGCCTATACTTTAAGAGTGGGAAGGAGAATGTTCCACATCACTGAGAGGACAGTATCTACATATATTATTTGGAATTCTTCCGTTTGGGAGATAAGAATTTTCTCTCTCATTTGTTAATCTATTTATATCAGCATAGACACATAGATATTCCACTTTATTTATTTATTGCTCAAATTTTTTCAACTTTGGCCATTGGGAGCTCTTCCAGTTCATTCCTGTGTCCCCTTGACATATCCCCATCACTTTAGGTTTTGTTGTTGTTGTTGTTGTTGTTGTTGTTGTTGTTGTTTTGAGCACATCCTTACTTTTGGGCACTACAAGATTCTCTAGGCTCATCTTGTATATTCTCTGTTCTCTGTCTCAGTCCTAGAATAAGACATTTCTTCAAGGATCTCCATTTTTTTTTTAATGGAGAATGAAATTAGAAACCAATATCTAAACACTAGATGTGCTTATTGCTACTGGAGTGTCATTGTTTGTAAGCCCTCTTAGCAAAGAGAGCTAAGAAATATATGTATATATACTAATCTGAGTATATACACATATCTGTAAATAATATGCACATATATCTAACTATATCTATATTTAGCTTATATCTATATTGAGCTAAGCATGAGTTTATACTGCTGTCTTCAATGCTAATTCTATAAAAAAAAGTTCATTCTAGCTTTCCCTCCTTGCTCATATGTAACCTCTCATTCACTCCTACAGCAAAAGATTTGGCTCCCACTATTCACCAATCATTTATTTATTTGTTCAATTCCAGTATAGATGTGTAATGGTTTTTGAATTGATAATTCTTACCCACATGGGCTATGCCTTTTCCAACCAAGATGTAGTGCTTACATGCCATTCTTTTATTTTAGTCTTACAAGTTCTACTCATTTCCAAAGTTATTCAGGTTGGCATTTTTCTCTCCACCATCTTCAGTGAGGTTATGCCATATATTTGTAATGCAGTTAAATTCTATTATCACAGTCTGCATTTCATCCTAATTGATATTTTAATATTTGTATACATTAAGGTTTATTCTTTGGGCTGTAAAGTTCTTTGAACTTGACAAATGGATAATGTCATGTGTCTGCCACTAGATATGTGACAGTGTCACCATCCTAAAAAAATTCCCTATGAATCGCCTCGTCCTTCTCCCCCATATAAAATCCTGGACAATCTTTCATCTATTTACCATCTCTATAGTTTTTTTTTTTTTAATTTTCCAGGATGTTATATAAATGGAATAATATAGTATATAACCTTCTTATACTAGATTATTTTACTGAACAACAGGCATTTACAATTCATCCATGTTAGAGTGGGTTAATAGCCTGTTCCTTTCAATCAGTGAATAATATTACATTGTATGGATGTATTAGCTTGTTTATCCATTCTTTTATTGAAGAACATGTTGGCTGCATCCAATTTTTTGGTATCATAATAAACACTATAAACATTTACAGGTTTTAATATAGACATAAAATTTCAAACCAGTTAGGTAAGTATCCAGGAGTTAGATTACTTTATTGCATGGTAAAATTATGTTTAGCTATGTAAAAAACTGCCAACTATCTTCCAAAGTAGCTACATCATTTCACATTTCACCAGAAGTGAGTGAGTTTCTGTTATTCCACATCCTTTGCCAACAATTGGATTCTCGGTATTTGGTATTTATGTCATTTTAATAGATGTGTAGTGGTATCTTCTTGCTTTAATTAGCATTTCCCTAATGGAAAATGATGTCGACTGTCTTTTAATGTGTTTATTTTTCATCTGTTTATCTTCTTTTGTGAACTGTTCAGATATTTTCCCATTTCTAAATAGGCTATTTGTTTTCTTATTGTTGAGTTTTAAGAGTTCTCTGTATATTTTAAATACAAGTCCTTGATCAGGTATGTGTTTTACAAATAATTTCTACCAGTCAGTGGCTTGCCTTTTGATTCTCTTAACATTATCTTTCACAGAGCAGAAGTTTTTAATTTTAATAAAGTTCAACTTATTGATTTGTTCTTTCATGAATTATGCTTTTGGTGTTATATATAAATATTCATCACTAAATCTAAGGTCATGCAGATTTTCTCTTATGTTTTTATCTAGACGTTTTAAAGCTTTACATTTTATATTTACATCTATAAAAAGTACATGCTGTGGTGGTGTTTCAACATTGCATAGAACTTTTGCATTAAATATTTAAAAACACTTTGGAGGGGAATATAGTCAATAACAGTGTGATAACTGCATGCTGACAAATGGTTACTAGACTTAGTACAATGATTACAATGTAAGATACATAAATTGTAAAATCACTATATTGTACATATGAAACTAATATAATATTGTATGCCAACCATACTTTAATTTAAAAAAAAAGTATTTTACCAGTCTATCACGAGAATATTATCTATATACTTCATTATACATATATCACAACTTTGAACCATTTTTCTACACCTTCTTTCTTCTTTTATGTTCATTTATAACATCTAAATATTATAGATCACTTATTATGTGTCAGTTATTGCTGTAAGCACTTTACATGTACTAACTATTTTGTTCCTCACAAAACCCTATGAGTTAATTGCTATTGTTCTTCTCATTTTATAGAAATGGGAACTGAAGCACAAAGAATTTAAGCAGCTCTGCCATGGCCATATATTGAATTAATGGTAGAGTTAGAATTTAAATTCAGTTATTTTTTTTAACTTCTCCAATATAATGAAACTTATACTATTACAATATAATAAAGCAAGAAAATATTAATATGGCAAATATAATAATAAATATATAATTTTAAATGTGATAACAAAAGATAAACTTTGTTAGTGAATCAATCTGTCAGTTAAAAATATTTTCTGGTGAAACGCAACATTTATGAGAATAGACCATATTCTGCATCATAAAGCAGGTTTCAACAATTTTCAAAGATCTCAAATTTCATAGATGTATGTTCTTTGACCACAGTCAATTTAAGCTATAATTCCATAATAAGAACCTAAATACAAAATTCCTCTCTTATTGGATCATAAGCAGTATGCTTCCAAAGAACCCATGGATAAAAGAAGCAACCATAATATGGATTTTAAGATATCTTAACCTGAATGTTGATAGACATGTGACTTCTGAATCATTGAGGATGGAGCTAAATGTTTGAAATGAGGATATTTAAAAGACTTAAATATACATTTTAGAAATGAATAAAGCTTAAAAAGTTATATAAGCATCTATTACAAGGAGTTATAAAAATAACAAAACTAAACCAAGAGCAAGTAAAAGAAAGGAAAGTTAAAGATCAGACATTTACAAAACAGAAAACAAATATAAAAACGATGCTGAAATTTGAATCTTTGAAGAAAGTTAATGAAAGCTCTGGAAAGGATGATCAAAGGAAAAAAAAGAGAAAGTACAAATAAGATGAGAAAAAAAAAGTATCACTGCAGAATAGATATACATTAAAAAGATCATAAACTGTGGATAACTTTATATCAATCAATTAGAAATTAAGCTAAAAATGGGAAACTCCTAGATAGTACCACTTTTCACACTAGGTACAAGAAAGAAAAAAGAATAAGAAAAAGCCACTAATTACGAAACAAATTGAAACTGTAATTAAAATTATTTCCACAAAGAAAATTCCTAGTCCAATGGTCTCACCCATAAATTATAAAATATCTAAAGAAATAATATCAATCTTAAAAATAGTTCTAAGAACAAAAAGATCAGAAACACTTGACATAATCTGTTTTTTTTCCCCTAGCATTCTATCTTTATTTTTCAATGTCTTTAAATAAATATATTGGGATGACATTGGTTAATAAGCTTATATAGGTTTCAAGTGTACAGTTCTATAATACTTAACCTGTATATTGCACTGTGTGTTCACCACCCAAAGTCAAATCTTCTGTCATCATATATTTGACCTCCTTTAACCTTATCTACCTGTTCCCGCCCTCTCCCTCTGATAACCACTAAAACTGTGTTTGTGTCTATGACTTTTTGTTAGCTTGTTTGTCTTGTTTGTTTCTTTTAGTTTTTTATCTCACATATAAGTGAAATCATATGGTTCTCGACTTTTTCTAACTTACTTTGCTTAACATGGTATTCTCACGATCCATACATGTTGTTGCAAATGGCAATATTTCATCTTTTTTTTAATAGCTGAATAATATTCCATTGTATATATGTACCTCATCATCTTTATCCAATCACCTAATAAAGGGCACCTCAGTTGTTTCGATGTCTTGACCACCATAAATAATGCTGCAATGAGCATCAGGGTGCATATATCTTTACAAATAAACGTATTCAATTTTGGGGTGTAGATACCGAGAAGAGGGATTGCTGGGTCATATGATAATTCTATTCTTATTTTTTCGAGAAAATTTTATACAGTTTTCCATAGTGGCTGTACCAACTTACATTCCCATCAGCAGTATATGAGGGTTCTCTTTTATCCACAACCTTTCCAATGATTGTTATTACTTGTCTTATTGATAATAGTCATTCTAAAATATATGAAGTGGTATCTCATTGTCAACACAACCTATTTTGTCAAACCCTGTTGATATTAACATTCTTTAAGAAATTTACTTGGTAGGAAAATTACAGACCAGTCTTACTTTTGAACCTAGGTGCAAATCTCACAAATAAAATATGCAGTATTCAATAGCAATGTATAATATAATACAGCAATAAGCTTCACAAGGTAGATATTATAGTAGGTACAAGGAAAAATAGAAACAATAGCTGATTTTAGTGCATCTCTCAAAGTAAAAGACAAGTCTACAATAATAAGAATTTTGAAGACTTAAACAACACAACCAATCAAATAGATTTTATGATATATAGTAAACAGTATGCCCCAGTATAGCAGACATGTCTTCTATAATGCACACATGATATTTACAAAAATCAATCATATATTAGGTCAGAAAGAAAGTCTTCTTAAAATCCACAGAAAGCAATACAAATAATATTTTCTGATCACAATACAACAAATTAGAAATTTGTAACAAAAACAAAAGGACTCCTCCTGTTAAAAAATAAATAAATGTGTGAACGTAAAAATCTTTTGAGTGAAATAGGACATACAATCCAAAGCTTACCTGTTAAAAGCGATGATCATTGTATTAAAAGAATGGAGCTATGTACTTCAAAAGGATAGAGAATATTTGGAAGAAAAAGTAGAGAAGAGATACTGAACAAATATTAACTGAAGGGAAGTTGATGAGTTATTTTAATATTGTATTAAATTGAATTGAGACAGAATATTGTATTAGAGAAAATGATGAGAGGAAAAATTCACCAGAGGGAGTTCAATTTTAATATTATTTGCAGCTGATAAAAGATAGACTAGAAAGTATATGAAGCAAACTACAGTACCATAAAGAGAATTTGACAAATCGACAAGAATAAAAATTTTAACATATTTTTTTCAGAAACTGATTAATCAAACAGATGAAAAGTAAGTATAAATTTAAAAGATTTTAACATATTATCATGCTTGATTTAATTGATATATAAGGATCCTTGAATCCACTAATGATGATCCCATCAACATAAAGGACCTTTATTAAATTGTCATGGCTTCCCTCTACCTCTTTCCTCACTCTTCCCAAGGTGAGATCAATTAATATCTGCTTATTAACTTGCTGTAAAGAACCGAGTAAACATAGTACAGATCTTTATTTTATTGGGATCCAGCCCGCTCCCAGAGTGCATACATTTTCTTCTCCTCTGCTCACACAGGGTAGGACTGCAATCTTCTATTATTGCTTGATACTGAACTGGTAAGTCACATTTTGTGGTTCAGCATCAGAAAGCTGGCTTTGTTCCTGTTATTAGCCATATTCTCCATGTTATCTTTACCAAAAACAAAAGTTCTATTTTTTTCACAACCCTATTTTCTCTTTGTCTTTTAAGGGAAGAATGCTGCTATATATTGGGCCTTCTGAAGACCCCAAATGCAACAGTTAGAGAATACACAGTATTTTCAAACAAATATACATTACTAAAATATTGACCTTGAACAAGATCACACAGTCTAAAGTTGCTGTTATAAAATCTTTATTCTCTAGTATAATAGAATTAAATTAGAAGCCAAGTACAAAATGATTTCTAAGAAACTCTATAGAAATTATATAAGTAATATTAATAAAGCAAAAAGGTGCACAGATATACATACATAGATATTTTTTTAAAATAAGATAATACTATACATGACTTTATCAAGGGTTTTCATAAATGGTTACACAAATGTATAATTTAATTCACACATTTTTACAAGAATCACATCTTTAGAACATTAATTTGGCAAGGAATAATTTGGCCCATTTTCTTCCACTAAAATCAGTTGACAGATCTGAATTAAATTTTCTAAACTTCTCAAATTTGAGTCAATCATTAAATTCTAAAAATGTTATTAATTTCTAAAGTTTTGAAAATAATAGAATGTTTAGTTCACTCAAATCAGTTGAAATTAATAGTGTGAATATAAAACAGCAAATGGAAGTTATTGAACTATAGTGTAAAATTATAAATGATATTATGTTGTCTTAAATACAAAAATATATATATATAGTGCAAAAATTTTTAGCCATAATTGTAAACATCTATATTTACGAGCGGTGGTTTCTGTTACAAAACAAGAATAAAACCAAATATTTTCCCTAGATAAATAATTTAATTTTAAATTTCATACTATACATTATGATGTGAAGTTAAAATGTCAGATTTTTAGTGTCAAATCAAACCATTTTTAAATGTATATCTCTTCAAATTTAAAAATTTTAATATTCAATATCAAATATTTTAGCTTTATGATATATGCCTATATTTTATGTTAGTAACAAAAGTTTCTGGCAGTTGATTAAAAAAATTTGACCCAGCTAATGGATTTTTGTTAGGCTTTGTTTTTATCTTTTCACCTGGAGTCGGAAATCATGAAAAGTCTCTTTAGACTGAATTAATCACGTTTTGGGGCAAATGGGATTTAAAGCAATTAATTGTTAAAATACAATAGATTTGACTCTTTTTTTTTTTTTTTTTTTTTTACTCTAAGAGTATGAAGAGAATCATACTAATCTGTTTTCCTATTGAAATATTGTAGAAAAACAGAACTCATATTTTCCAAATCTGGAACGGCCAGTAAAAACAAACAAACCAACAAACAAAACAGAAAAACACATTAAGGCTACAGTATGCAAATAGACAAAGTATATTGGTCTTAGGTTGGGTTCTCTAAAAGCAGACCCTTTTATAAAGGAGCGCATGAAAGATAGTGGGGGAAACAGAATAGGGAAGGAAAAGGGACTGTGTAAAGATGTTTTAAATGAAGTTTACCCTCAGTCTGATCCCATGGGAGATCCAGAATGAAAATGTCACCTCAGCGTCATCTCACCCTTTTTGAGGCAAAGGAATGAAGTTTTCGTAGGCCTGTACTATCAACTAATGGCTGACCTAGGAGGAAGCACCTTTGCTGGAGGTGGCTCCAATCTTTGAAGTGCCATCTTCCAGTTAAGGCTTTAAGTGAGAGCTGTTAGCACAGGCAGTAGCTGGTAAAAGGGAGTCCTAGGACATCATCAAAATCTGCTACAAAAGCTAAAGATAATTCAGTAAAGATAAAATATATAGGAAAAATGTTTAATATTTTAAAGAAAAGAAAAAATCAACTAAAATGAGAATGCAGTACCTCCCTCCACAAATTACTGCGTTACTGGAATGTGGCAAAGTAGGTACAGTCATACGTTGTTGAAATCATCATAAATAACTTGAAACATTTTGAAACAATATATATTGAGAACCTTAAAATGTTTAGAACTTTCAACCTAATAATAATATCATGTTTGATATTATTGACCTTAACCAATAAAATATAGAAAAGATAATGTGTGTGTGGTTGTTCATCACGATATTACTTATAATAATATAAAATGGAAAGTGATTTAAGTCTTTAACAACAATAGAATTACTAAATAAATGTTTTTGTACATTTACTGTGTAGACAATTTTTAACCATTAAAATGCATTTGTGTAGAATAAATTTCAAAATGGAATGGTGCTTATTTCACAAAGTGAAGTGAAAAAAAAAAAACATATAAAATTGCAAGTGCACTTTATTTTCCAAAATATCAGTGGCTATGTGTAGGTTATTTATTATGAGTGATCCGTTTTTGTTTTCGAATCTCTCTAATAATATTTTCTCTAATAATATTTTATTTCTATGATTCAAATAAACTTGTTTTAAAATGAACAGAGAATTATCTTTTAAAAAATGGAATAAGGTTTTTAGATGTTTAATTCTCTGCACCTTTCACTGAGAGATTAAAGATTTATTTATAAAACTGTCTTCAAAATTAGTTGTTGAAACCAGTTCTTTTGTAAGCACTGTGCTGAGTGATGAGAAACAAAGGTTCTTCTAGGTTCAATCTAGCATTTTAGTAATTTTCACTCCTTTGAATGTTCACATTACTCAATTAGAGTACTTACATTCATTTAACTATTCAAAAACACTTCTACAGGTCTACTATATGCAACATATTGTGATCACTTGGAAATATAAATACAAATATGAGAGACTTTACCTGTGAGGAGCTCATAGATCATTGTAGGAGAAACAACTAAAATGGATGAAGTGCTAAAATAGTAATAGTACTAAGTATTACTGTAACAAATAGAAAAAAAAAGCAAGGAAACTCACATATCATGTCTCTGAATATCTGCAATTCTGTTATCCAGCGTCTCTATCATTGCATGTTTCTTGTACAACAGCTATTTAAGGTGACTCTCACTTGGCAATTCTCTGAGTGTATGACTCAATGAATAGGTTTTATAATGAGAATATTGTAATGTTTTCACTTCACAACAGTCAAGTTAAATTTATTCCATTTTTTACAATATTCTGCAACTGCTATGAGATGATTCTGGCTCTCTATTTGAGTTTCTTAAAAATATTTGTTCTCTTTCTATTAATATCTCCCCAAAGAAACATAAAATGGCATAAAGTTACAGTTAAATTAATACTAAAAGACTGGGGAACAAACACAAACAAACAGAAACACCTATATATCAAGTAGGATTTTTTGTTTATAATAGGAAGCTCAATTCATAATAACTGATAAAAAGTAAAAGTTTGTTTTTAGGGACAAATGGTATAGATGATAGAGACTTTGTTCTTCTCTCCTGAGACCAAATCAAAGTTGTGACAGAAACATGGAGCAAACAGCAAGGAAAGTCGCCAGGGATTTAGAAGAAAAGAAGTACTACAATAGGGAGAGAAATAATCACCCTGCAACAGTAAAAGGTAGGAGAAGGTGAAGACTCAAGAATGGTGGGTCCCTAGTGGCTGAGTGGGACAGAGGCTATGGTAGTGGCTGCCAATAGCTACAGACGTCTCTTAAATGGCATGTCTGGGAGCGGACTTTCGCAGTGACCAACCTGCTCACTCTAAGCACCAGCACTGGGTCGGTTCCACGAGGGACACCAGGGACTAACAGAGGGGCACTGAATTGTCAGAGTGAGGTACGGAGGCGAGGCTCTTTCCTGGGCAGAGGTGCTAGTGGTATCCATTGTTTTACTGTTGAGCCCTCCTACTTCTCAGTGTGTGGACTCAGTGCCGCCATACCTGAGACCTCATCAAACTGGATAACAGAGGTTGCTCCGCCCAGAGGATTCCCTGAAACTCCACCTCCTGCAACTTGCAGCCCCACTCAAACCACATTTAGTTGTATCCTCAGGAATCCAGTGTGCCTTTCTGAGCAGAGCCAAGGCTCACACTGGTGACAGCTGACCTTGGCTTCTGGCGTGGACTCTTGAGGCAGCTATAAGCACAGCATTTGTGGATTGCTTGCTGAATCTTAACAGGTGGCCCCGAAGGGGCACAGTCTGGGGCTGAACTAGGCTTGCAGCTGAACCTTTCTCAAGACTGTGCTGCTAGATACCTACTACACAAAGCCACTCTAATAAGACCAGGAAACTTAGGAGCTTTGCTGAGTACATAGAAACAAACACAGAAAGGCAGCCAAAATGGGAAGACAAAGAAATAAATCCATATGGGAGAACAGAACACACATCTGGGAATAATGGAGTCAAGCAATCTAACAGATGCACAGTTCAAAACACTGGTGATAAAGATGTTCAATGAACTTAGGAGAAGTATAAATGAATTCAGTGAGGACTTTAACAAAGAGAGAAAAAATAAAAATGGAAATGGAAATTATAAAATGGAGCCAGTCAGAAATGAAGAACACATTATGTGAGATGAAGAGTGTATTAGAGGGAATAAACAGAGTGGATGAAGAGAATAAAATCACTGATATAGAGGATGGGGAAGCCATGGACACTCAATCAGAATGGCAAGAAAAAAGAAGCCAAGATTATAATAATAATTTAAGGAGCCTATGGGACACTATTAAATATAAAAATCGCCATGTCATAGGGATATCTGAAGGAAGACAAGAAGTTGAAGAGATATCTGAAGAAATAATGATGGAAAACTTCCCTAACCTGGTGAAGGAAATAGACATACAACGTCAGGAAGCTCAGAGAGTCCCAAACAAGATGAACCCAAAGAGGACCACTCTAAGATACATCATAATTAAAATGACAGAGGTTAAATACAAAGAGAGAATCTTAAAAGCAGCAAGAGAAAAACAATTAGTTACCTACAAGGGAGTACCCATAAGACTGACACCTGATTTCTTAAACCATGAAGGACAGAAGGGCTCGGCACAAAATATTCGACGTGATGAAAACCCAGGTTCTACAACCAAAAATACTTTATCCAGTAAAGTTATAATTTAGAGTCGAAGGACAGATAAGAGCTTCCTAGAAAAAAAAGAAGCTAAAGGAATTGATCAACACCAAGCCCATATTACAGGAAATGTTGGAGGGACTTCTTTAAGAAGAAAAAAACATGTATCCAAAATATGAATAAAGAATGGTAACAACTACATTCCTACCAACAAGTACCTCAAATGGAAAAGAATTAAGTGCTCCAACCAAAAGATAGAGTGACTCAATGGATAAGAAAATAAGACCCCTACATATGCAGCCTGCAGGAGATTCACTTCAGATTAAAAGACACACAGAGACTAAAAGAAAAGGAATGGAAAAGATATTGCCTTGATGGACCTAGAGGGTGTTGCATTCAATGAAATGGGTCATATAAAGACAAATATCGCATGATTTCACATACAAGTGGAATCTAAAGGACAAAATAAACAACAACAACAACAAAAGTGGAAATAAACTCATAGATACAGAAATATTTTGAGGGCTACTAGATGCGAAGGGTGTTGGGGGAGATGGCGGAAAAGGGCAAAGGGATTGAGAAGTACAAATGGATAGTTACAAAATAGATATGGAGATATAAAATGTTGCATAAAGAAAATAGTTAATAATAAACATGTAAGGGGGAAGAGAGGTACTAGATTTAGTGGGGTGATCACTTCGTGAGTTATATAGATCTCTAATCTCTATGCTGTACAACTGAAATGAATATATTATTGTATGCCAACTATAAGTGAAAAAAGTCTTTGAATTGTATAATATAAATATGAGCAACTAATTGTCTATTATGTTTCAAAAAAGCCAGGAAAAAAATTTACCTAAAAAAGTAAAAATAAACGTTATATGTGGGGGCAGGTTAGGGTGTGTGCAAAGTTGGTTAGATCTAGAGGATTTTGATGCCACTAGGATTGCAGCTAGGATTTTCTACAATTATCTTGCCTGTTCCTTTTTCTTTCATTGGCTTTATTTTCAGTCTTGCCACTCTCGTTGTAACTGGGTGGATAACAGTAGATCCCAGATCTGCATGCCTTCTTATTCTTATCAAGGAGGAAAGAGAAGAGTATCTCAAAATATTGAACATAAGTCCTGGACTTCCTTCTGATTAGACTTTCTCAGTCATCTGCTCACACTGAGTAAATAACATTAGCAAGGTAAATGACTTAAATATGTCAATGTCCATGTCTGAAAATAAGTGTGGGTTAATCCCACCTAAGTCAAATAGCTGTGACAAAATAAAAAGGGATAAAATGCTTGTTAAGTTTGAGACCAATCTGCCAAATACAAACTGACATAATATCTAATACATATTAAGTGCTCAATATATATTTGTTTTACTTTATTTAGTTTCTCTTACATATCTAATGCTTTCAACCAATACTAAGGAGAAAAAAATCCATCCAGGGGGTTTGATGCCAGAAAAAAAAATGCTCTTCAAAGTGGAATAAAATCCTTTATAATTATATAATGCTGCATAAAGGAAAATGGTTACAATTCTGTGACTTGGTTTATAAATTTAAGTGTTCTAGTTTTTGGCTACCAAAGCATTTCAACTGTAGGAGAAAAATGATTCAGAGGACATGTGGGAAAGGGATGGGTGGCATGGTATTTCCCAAACGGAACATATTTTTAGACTCTGCTATCTACTAGGGTGGAGTCTTTTTCTGAGTAAGATTTTTCAATTTCCTTTTCAATCTGTGCACTTAATACTTTTTCTCCTTACTATATCAAATTGAAGTTTGACATATTGAAGTTCCTGTATTACCTTTTTTTTTAATAATATTATATCATGGCCAATAGAGTCAAGTGAACTCCCCAATGCACAATACAAATCCCTGGCAACTGTTGCATGTGAGAATGCTTATAATACCGTATCATTACTCAACATCCATTTTCCTGGAGTTTCCTGCTGATTTACTCTGAATTCATTAAGAAAAGACAAGTAATTAGTTAGCTTGCACTTTTATTTTCTTGATATAATTGCTTAAATGTGTCACTTATGATTTGCTTAAGGGTAAAGTCAAATGAAGTAATTTTTCCACTTTTCCTGATGACTCAAGTTGGCAAATTTCAAGTTATGCAAATGTAGTATTTATAACAAATTATTTTAGGCAAGCACCTTCTCAAGAAGATGCAATGAATTTCAGCCTTAGGAATTTTGAGCTATTAGAAACTCTGGCATAGCACTAATAAAATACAAACACTTATAGTCAAATCTTATTTCTGATGCTGCTAAATGGGAACTTACAGCTTATCATAATAGGAAATTTAGCATATAAACGTGTTCCATAAAAGCAAGATGTTCGCAGTTCAAAACAATAAATGTTAACCTTCAGGCAGGCTGTTACTGAGGTGTTAAAGACCCCTGAAATTTTAATGAACTTGTTTATACTACGAATTTCCTACACTTAGTATCTTGATTGAATTTACCCTCTCCCATTCTCATGCCCAATACAGAAGGAAACATTGAAAAAGTTAGACCTAAAGTAACTGACTTTTTATTGAATTCTTTTGGCAAAAGTTTTAAGCCAACCTTTTTCCTTAACTTTTATGTTTGCTTCTGTCATCTATTCTGATAACTCTCTAAGTACATTCCAGTGGCAGTCTATTCCCCAGAACTAAAAGGAAGAATAAAATATCTTTCTGAACTTGGAGACCCATTTTCAGTGCATGCGTATCACAATATATTTTACAATCCAAATAATACAAAGATGGCTTTAATTATTTTTCTTTTTTCTAAGAAGATACAGATCATGGTCGCATCTACCCAAGAGGCCTCTGCCAGTTGCTCTAAACCTCAAGAGAGATATAACTACCTTGACAGTAGAATTCATTGAAAGTGTAACCTGGTTTAAAATATATTAAATTAGGTCTCCAGAAGAGATCGTTCCTTGGAGCAAGAAATTCTAAAACCTCAATAACATCAAGCAGAAAGAATTGTCAATTATAGTCCTCCACAGAAGAATCCTCAAAAGGAAAAAAAAAAAATCATCACTTATAAGCCCTAACAGGAAAAAGTGTACATTGCATCTCTCATATGAAATTGACTACCCCAACAACTCGACCAATGAAGAACTGTCATCTCTCTGAACTCTAGCTTTTCTCCAGTGGACTTTTGTAATGGTCTGTGCTTCTATTTCTTTTGGAACTGGACTGTTCCTGTTGGAACTGCACTATTTAGGAATTATTTTGCTTTAGAGAAGAACCTTTAAGAAATGAGATCCCAGTCATTTAAATGCTCTGAAGGCGTCTCACTTCTTGGACCCCAGCTAGTTTTATGTTTGAAAACTGAGTTATTTCCACATGTGTATTTCTGACTAAATGGACTGACTTATCAAAAGTAATTTAGAATACCAATGTCCATTATGAGGAACTTCTGAACACCCCAAATTTACCTTTCTTAAAACTGAATTGGACAACCATGGCTGTAAAATTGTCAAAACTGAATACAATGCTTATTTTGATTGGTATTTTGAAGCTTTGAAATCTTACCTGAAGTCTAAAATTGCCTTTCTGCAAAATATAATTTCTAAATTAACTGAGGCAAACAAAGAAAGAAAGACAAAAAGGCTGAGGACCCTCTTTCCCTTCCCCTATTTCTTTGTTTGGAGACATACAGCATCCACTTTATGCTCAAGCCCTACCTCTGGTGTCATCATCTTTCTACCTTTCTACACCAACTCTAGCTCCTCTATACCCTCAGTTTTCCCATTCTGATTCTCTCAATGAACTTCCCTTTATTTTCCTGAGCCTCTCCTTGCTCCCTCCTCTTCTGAACCTATCAGAACCTGCCAATTTACAGTTAAGTCTTCTGAGGATCCTAATAAACCTAGGTTTCTTATGTTTCCTGGACTACAGATGAATTGTTAACCATAGTTTGAGTTTTCTGAAGTAACTTAGGACTCCTTTAGTTTTGCTGAAGAATTTAGCATAGTTATTCAAACCTACCCGCTTGGTTTCTCAGATTTATACCAACTAATCCACATGATTGTTGGTGAGGGTCAAACCAAACATTGTAAGAAACTTCCTTGATAGGAATATCCTGAACA
>NW_011889106.1:1388898-1396398 GCF_000151845.1 Pteropus vampyrus | reverse complement strand
ATGCTTACGGAAACTTCATTCAACAAACTAGTCCAGTAAGAACTTCCAACCACTGCATCATTTTTATATACACTATTATATATGAACTTTATATACACTATTGTTCTATGCAGTTGTTTGAAACAGCTTATTGTAGCTTTTTCAGATGAAGGGCAGATGAAAAAGCTTTAATGAAATGGCTTCTAATTCCATTTTTCTTAATGAAAATATTTTCCTTATTAGTTGCTGATGATTCTCTTTTTTTTTTTTATTTTTTAAATGAACAAATTACCCTACCTTTGGTCAGTGTGAGCCCTTTCAAGTTGACTTCTGTGTTTATTCTTCACATGATTCTAATACTTTTGATAGCTTACTAGCTTTCACATATGACAACATGTTCCAAACTTATTTTGCGCATTTCTTAATCCATGCTAATATTGCTATTTCTCCAAGATCCATTCTTTTAGTGGTGTTTATAATCCACTCTCATATTTTGGGAGGTGCTTATCGAAACTGTTGATTTTTTCTTCTATTTTATTGTTTAAGACCTTCATATAATATTAAATAACAGGTCTGAAAAATGACAAACTTTGTCTTCTTCCTGACTTTAATGGGAATACTTCTAAAACAGTAGCATTAAGGATAATGCTTGCTGTGTGTTTCTAATAGATTGCTTTCATAAAATTAATGATGTTTGCTTATATACATATATTGGTAGCTAACTTTTATCAGGTTAAGTGAAGTTATCTATGTTTTGAAAACAAATTTTTAATGTGAATGAATATTTAAATTTAATGGAATGCTTATATCTGTTATTACATATATAGTTACTCTCAAAATTGCTTTATATTAGATTAACATATTTTCTGATTTTAAAAGATCTTTGTTTTTTTGGAATAAACTCTAATTGGTTAGGATAAATATATATTTTATCATGACAGAAAACTAAATTACTCATATTGTATGTATAATGTGTAATATCTATATTTACAATTGAGATTGATGTATAATTGACTTTCTTATATTTTTGTCCTACTTTATTTTAATTTAATTTTAATTAATTAATTTACTTTTTATGGTGACATTGATTTGTTAACAAAATCCAATAAGTTTCAGCTGTACATTTTAACAATAAGGCATATATATATTTACACTGCGTTCACCTTCCATAGTTAGATTTCATTCTGTCACAACATATTTGACCTTCTTTATCCCAAATATCTCCCACCCCTCCCCACCCCCTACCCTCTGGTAACCACTAGTCCATAGTCCATGTCCATGAGTCTCTTTTTGTTCTGTTCATTTGTTACTCTTAGGTTTATATCCCACATATAAGTGATATCATGTGATTTTCAACTTTTTCTGTCTGGCTTATTTTGCTTAGCATTATTATCTCAAGGTCCATATATGTTGTCGCTAATGGCGGTAATTCATCTCTTCTTATGACTGAGTAATATTCCATTATACATATGTACCACAGTAGAGAAAAGAAAGCCTCTTCAATAAATGGTGCTGAGAAAACCAGAAAGCCACCTGCAAAAGAATGAAACTAGACTGTTGTCTATCAACACACATCAAAATTAACTCAAATTGGATTAAGGACCTGAATATGGGACCAAAAACTACAAAATGCATAGAAGAAAATATAGGAACTAAACTCAAGGACCTTGGACTTAATGAGGATTTTATGAATTTGACCACAAAAGCAAGGTAAGTAAAAGCTAAAATAAATGAATGGAACTGCGTCAAACTAAAAATTTTCTGCTCAGCAAAAGAAATCATCAACAAGGTAAAGGGTCAACCATCCAAATGAGAAAATATATTTGCAAGCAACACCTTCGATAAGGGCCTAATATCCAAAATATACAAAGAACTCATACAACTCAATAACAACAAAAAAGCAAATGATCCAATCAAAAAAATGGGCATAGGACCAGAACAGACACTTCTCCAAACAAGATATAGAAATGGTCAGCACATATATGAAAAGATACTCAACATCGCTAGCTATTAGGGAACTGTAAATCAAAACCACAATGAGATACCATCTCATACCTGTTAGAATATCTGTAGTTAACAGGGCAATAAATAACAAACGCTGTAGAGAATGCAGAGATAAAGGAACCCTCATACACTGTTGGTGGGAATGTAAATTTGTACAGCCACTATGGAAAACAGTATGGAGATTCCTCACAAAACTAACACTTGATCTACCATATGATTCAGCAATCTGTCTCCTGGGTATTTACCCCAAACACTTGAAAACCCATATCCGAAAAGATATTTCCACACCGATGTCCATAGCAGCAATATTCATGGTAGCCAGGACATGGGAGCAACCGAAGTGTCCTACGATAGATGATTAGATAATAAGCTGTTGTACACATATTCAATGGAATATTACTCAGCCATAAGAGGAGATGAAATACTGCCATTTGCAACAACATGGGTGGACCTCGAGATAATCATGGTAAGCAAAATAAACCAGACAGAAAAAGTTGAAATTCACGTGATCTCACTTATATGTGGGATATAAACCTAAAAGCAACAAATAAACAGGACAAACAAACAGAGACTCGTGGACATGGACTATAGACTAGTGGTTACCAGAGGGTATGAGTTGGGGGAAGAGGGAGTACGTAGTCAGTTAAAGGGGGTCAAATATAGGGTTTAGTTGGAGGATGAAGTGAGAAAGTGAATCGAACTCCTGGTAGCTGAAGGAAACTGGACTTTGAGTGGTAAACACACAATAGAATATACAGATGTCAAATTATAATGTACACCTGCAAAATATATAATCATATTAACCAATGTTACCCCAATAAACTTAATTAAAAAGAAAATAGTACCATCCTGAATTCTGTCATCTGTTACATATTTCTATGTCTGTAAGCTTATTTTATGGAGATTTTTCTCTTTCTTTCTGAGATGCTTTGTCATTTTGGTTGTTCATGGTGTTTAATGGACTATTTTTCTGCCTGGGCATTAATGGAAGTGTATTCTGCTTTTTTTTTTTTTTTTCCAGAAAGTAGATATATTATATAAAGGTCTTTCTTTAGCCTATCACAAAGAACATGCTTTTTTTTTGGTTTCCACTAGGCAGTGTCTAAGCCTCTTGGATCCTGCTTTATATGAAGCTTAATAATGCTTTTTTTTTTTCTTATAGATGTTTAATAGCGCTTACTACTCTCAGTCTCAGTCCCTGTCAGTTTTAGTGACAGTTTTGGTATTGTTTGCTCAGATGCCCCTGGGTGCTGCGCTGTTCAGTCTCAGAAGATATGCGGGAGGGGTCCTCTGGATTAGGGGTTGGAGGCTGCAGCTCATCCTTGGTTTTGCAACCACGACCTGTAAAAATCAATTGTTGTTTCTCTGCCATCCTGCTTCTCTGCTTTCTGTCCTGATGACTGGGCCCTGCCCTTGGATGCGTGGAACTCACAACACTCCCAGACAGGGCTGTTCAGGGAATTTGCTGTACCTTCTCCCCTTCTCCTCTTCCTACAGGGAGCTCCCAGCAGCTGCGAGAGGCAGCTTCTTTATTTCTCCCAGTCCATAGCCCAACACCCAAGGTCCTGACTTGTGGTAGCTCTTTTGCACAGATCCCACACTCAGACGTACTGGTGTGCAGGTTGGGTGTTTTTTGTTGTGTTTTAGATATTCAACTTATTGTTGTTTCAAGGGGAGAGATCTGGGGACGTCTCTCACTCCATCATGTTTCTCCAACTTCTCTGTCCTACTTTAGTTTTAAATCACTATATTCTTCCAAATAAATTATGGATATCTTTCTCTACTCTCTGAAATACTTTATATTACATAAGGATTTTTTTTGTCATTTTTATAAAAACAATCTGGAATTTTATGTGTGCTCTTTCAATTGTTGATTAAATTCCATTGGTTTTCTATTTCATTTTTAGCCAATTCTACTAATTTATTTTTTGAGATATTTATATCTTCTAGTTTAAAATTTGGGGATAAACTTGTTCATAATAGTAACTATAGAATTTTTCATAAGTACTGTTGCGGTAGTTATATCCCCATTTCGTCCTTAATTTTATTTATTTGTGTCTGTACATTCCCTTTCTTAATGATTAGTTTTTATTTTTATAAGTCTTTTCAAAGAACAAGGTTTTGTTTTTATTGATATGCTGTATTTTTAACTAATTGTTTTTATCTTTATAATTTTTCCCTCTTTTATGTTTAGTTTTAGTTTCCATCTTCATGTTTCTATCTTAAATGTTTTAATCACATATTTTCAAAATTACTTTTTCAAAAAATTAATTTGCCTATAATAAATTTCCTCTAAATAGCTGTTTAGCTTCATTCCCTAGATTTTTTAGTGCTTATTAACATTCATATCTAAATATTATATAATTTCCTGTATGATTTCTTCTTTAAATCATGATTTATTAAGAAAGATATTTTAATATTTCTAAATTATTTCAACTATCTTCATATTGTGCTATTTTATTTAATTGTGTTGTGGTCAAAGGATGTTATCTGCATTATATAATTATATATAACAATGGTCATCACCATTGAGTATGATTTTAGCTGTGGGCTTGTATATGGCCTTTATCATTTCGAGGTAAATTCTTTCTATATCCACTTTGTTGAGAGTTTTGTCATAAATGGGTGTTGCATTTTGTCAAATGCTTTTTCTGCATCTATTGAAGTCCTCATATGATTTTTATGCTTGGTTTTGTTGATGTAATGAATCATATTAATTGTTTTGCAGCTATTGATTCATTCTTGCATCTCTGGTGTAAATCCCACATTGTGTTGTATATACTTTTTAATGTGTTGTTAAATTGGGATTGCTGGTAGTATGTTGAAAAAAATTAATCTATATTTATAATAGATCTTGGCCTTTTTTTTAGTAGTGTCTTTGTCTGGTTTGGGTATCAGGGTAATGCTGACCTCATAGACAGTTTGGAAGCATTCCTTCCTCTTTAATTTTTGAAATAATTTGAGAATGATAGGTAGCTATTTTTCTTTAAATGTTCAGTAGAATTCACCTATAATTCCTTCTGGTTGTGGGCTTTTGTTGCGAATGTTTAATTACTGTTTCAATTTCATTGCTAGTAATTGATCTCTTCAGATTCTCCGTTCCTTCCTGATTTAGTCTTGGAAGGTTTTACGTTTCTATATATTTATCCATTTCTTTAGATTTTCCAATCTGTTGGCATTTAATTGTTCATAGTGTACTTTAACAAACTTGTACTTCTGTAGTGTCGATTTTAAACTACTTCATTTATGATTTTATTTATTTGAGCTCTCTCTTTTTTACTTGTCGAGTTTTGGTAGGAGTTTGTTAATTTTATTTACCCTTTAAAAGAACCAGCTCTTTGTTTCATTGATCAATTCTATCATTTTTATATACTTTAATTTCCACTCTCATCTTTATTATTTCCTTCTTTGTATTTACTTTCGGTTTTGTTAATTCTGTTTCATTAGAATTTTTTGCCCCACAGTTTTTTCTTGCTCCTTTATTTGGGGCATATTCTTCTGTCTCCCTATTTTGTTTGATGTTCTGTGTTTGTTCATATGAGTTAGATGAAATAGCTATCCTTCCCTATGTTAAAAATGTTGCCTCTTTGTAAATCATACTAGATGGTTATGACTGATCAGTTGCAGTTGAGGTGGGCACATGTGGTGTGCCACCTAGCCGGAAGTGTGTTCAAGGTGGGGTAGACTGGTGTATACATGTGTGCAATAGCTCCTTGTTGTTCTGGCTTTCCATGGCTAGAACAGAGTTGGGGCATGGCAGCTTGATGTGTGGGCACTTTCTTGCCCTTCTGATCCAAGTGTAGCTGTACACCTTGTTGTTTTCATTGTCTGTGGCCCAAGGCAGGTCTCTGCAGAGCTGCCCTGAGTGCATGCATTGCAGCTCCCTACTAGTTCTGCACTTTCTCTGGATAGGGCATCCTTATGTGTGTACACCACAGCATTTTGCAAGTTTCTCACTTTCTCTGTGTGGGGCAGCATGAAATCCTCATGCAGTTGCACCCCACCAGTCTGTACCCTTTCTGGGTGGGGCAGCCCTGTGTGTATCGCAGCTGTGCCCCTTTATCTCTGCATTTTCTCTGGATGGGACATCCCTGCATATGGGAACTGCAACACTCTCCTAGTTCTTCTCTCTGTCCATCTAGGGAGCCCTCAGTATTCACATAGCTCAGTAGGTGCACACAGCAGTGCCCAGCTGTACATACTGGAACAATCTCTGGATGGATGAGCCCCATGTATATTCACTGTGGTGCTTTACTATTCATGATGGAGTTAGCTCTGAGAGGGGTGGTTGGGGATGCACTACAATGGCCCTGTAGGTCAGTCAGAACACCCAGATAGAGCTTTTGCTCACTATACAAGTGCATGGGAACTCAAACAATGACATTGATCAGTTCTCTCTGTTACAGAAGCATTCCTTCAGCTCCTGAAGAGATTTTGCCGTTAGCCACTTTTCTCTATGTATCTCTCTCTCTTTGTTGTGTAGAAGCTGTTCAATTGGCCCTCTGTTGTCTCTCAGGAAGAATTGTTCTAAATATAGGTATATATTTAATGTGTTCTTGGGAAAAGTTGAACTCAGTGTCCTGTTATGATGCCATATTGAACCTGCCTTAAGATAAGAATTATTAACCAGTTAATACTTGTGAGCTAACAAAGACTGCTCACATCCTTGAATGTATGTTGGAGTTCTCAATCAACTTTCTGGTGGCTATCTAAAAAGAAGTAACTGACCACCAGACACTATATCATCCTCTTTATGCATGAATTTTCTGGAGTGTTGCTCACAACCAATTAAAATAGTAAATATTTCTTCTTTACAGACTTTGCACCTATCCTAGAACTACCCTCACTTCACCTCTCCCTGTCCCCCTTATCTATAACCAATGTAAATTATTTCCAAACAACTTATATCTTTCTTCCCCAAAATATAATGTATAAAAGAGCTCATCCATTTCAGGATGGTGAATATGTTGTCTTTCCCATCTAGCTCTGCTCTTAGTGGTTCAGACTGCATGTCCCAGGACCTGTCATTTTTATGGCTAGCAATGGCTTCATAAAACCTTTCTTTTAGAAACACTCTTGGCCATGAAAGTTTTTGTTTAACAGTCATAAGACAAGTTGACCTGAGTCATGGTAATGATTAGTGTGGAATAGTTTATAAAATTTATCTCATGTACAACATTAAGATAACAGAGTAAGACATAGGGAGAAGGGTGCCCACTTGCCATGTTACTTTCAATGAGATATAACAGACTCAGACAATGCTTTGAAACTTACTAGTTGTATTTTTGTAATTTTTGTCTTTTGTAAACTGGGATAATAAAATTTATATTTCAATATTGGTTTTGAGGACTTGTTCTTTCATCTTCCAAATAAGATATTAAATCTTTAATCTGCCAGGCAGTGTGGTATGTACTAAATTAAATAAGACAATGTAAATAAGGCACTTGATACATGGCAGGCCCTCAAGAAAAGACAACTGTATAAGTGGGCCTTGAGTAGTATTAATAAACTAGTGAT
>NW_011889106.1:1382349-1388418 GCF_000151845.1 Pteropus vampyrus | reverse complement strand
TGTTCCACGGATGTTCCAATTTTACAAAATGAAGGCAAGACCCACCACCAGCAAAAACTTACAAATAACTTTATTGTGATTTCCACTCTATTGTGGTGGTCTGGAACTGAACCTGCTGTATCTCTGAAATATGCTTGTAATTAACAAAGATTTTCTGATTTTTGTAGTTTCTCAAAAATTGTTGCTGACTGGTTATAATATTTAAGCAATCTAAATTAAGTAGTGACAGAAGGCTAATATTAAATCCCAATTATTTTAAAAAGGTATCAGCAATCAACTTCCAAAATTAAACATGAAATATCACAAAATATTCAGAGTTTGATTATAAACAACAAAAATATTAATCATTTAGTGAATGATTTAGCAAACATTTTCTGTGAACGGCCTGCTAGTAACTATTTTAGGCTTTGTGGATCACATAGTCTTTTGGCAATCTACTACTCACCTTTGCCATTATAGTGTGAAAGTAACTGGACATAATGCATTTAAAAAATGGGCATGGATGAGCTGTAATAAAACTTTATTTATTGACATTGATATTTAAATTTTGTATAATTTTTATGTCACAAAATGTTATTTTTATTTTTTTTTTCAACCACTTAAAAATGTAAAAAACATTTTTAGGTCATGAGCTGTATAAAAAACAAGTGGAAGGCCAGATTTTGCCCGCAGGCTATAGTTTTCTGACTTCTTATTTAGGAAATTTTTACTCCTCACAGCAGGATACCCTCTATTTAGTGGAACAACAGCTAATGGGAATAAATATAAGATCATACAATTAACCATAAATGATTATGGAAATCTAAAGATACTAGCATGTCATTATTTTATAATCAAAAATAAAATGGAAATATGACTAGTTTCTGGACTAGCAACATCTCCCTCATTGGGACACAAAATCCTAATTGTTAACTTCTGTTTTTCTAAAGAATGGAATGGGTAATGAAAATTCTTATTTCCATTTTATGTAAATAAATTTTTGCTACAGCCAAGAATTCAAAATATTCTCCTCAAGATGTTTTACAGAAGCTGCCAACATATATGGGAATTAAATGATTCAAATATCTTTTTTTTTAACCAAGGTTCATGAAAATGCTAATATTATGTAGCCAAGAGATTATCAGTATAAAAGAAAATAAGAGTTTGTATATATCCACCAGTAGGTCACTCAATTGAAAAAAAAAAAAGTGGGCTATGTATGAACATATCTGCAGCAAAAAAATTAAAAATATAGGGAATGATTATGCAACAGAGTTATAAGAATCTTTTATGCTGTGTACTGATGAAGGACTATTTTTTTGTTGCAGTACTAAACAATCCCAAAATATCATTGACTTAAAGCAACGAAAGTTTATTTCTTGTTTATGCTACAAATTTATCACAAGGAGTTTTGTTCCATTTTGTTTTTCTCCAGGACCCAGGCTAAAAGATAAGTTACCAACTGAAATGCTGCTGATCATTGAGATAATGGTGATGAGGACATGGAAAAATCATGTACTGCCTCTTAAAACTTCCACTCAGAAACGAAACAGCATATCTCTTCACATTTCATTGGTTAAAACTAGTCCAGTGGCCATATTTAATTTGATGGGAATGGGGAAATGCAGTCTTGTGCAATTAGAATGAATGAGAAAAACTTGAAATAAAGATGAAAAACAATACGAGGACTATACTATCATTTTGCTTACAAAAGATTTAGCTCATTCCTTCCTTCCACACAGAATATTTTCACTACCATTCCAGGGAAGGCAACATAAATATTTCATCTAATGACTGTATCAGCCTCAAAATCCAAGATCTCTGAGTTAGGAACAGCTGATCCCTCTATCAGATCCAGATAAGACTCTTCTTTGTGTGAAGAAAAATTGAAATATAAAGACATATGAAATATAAAGAAAAATTATCTGCTTCTCACACATACTCAAATACAATGGTCAAGAGAGACAAGATAATACCACTAAATATCTTAATTAGAAAATGGAAAGAATGGGAAACATACCTATGCTGGCAGTAAAAACATCCATTGAGAAGAAAATATAAGTTCTAGTCATATTTCATTGGCCAAGCTAAGTCACATGGCTGTACATAAGGGATTTGAGAAAATGTAGTTCTAATGTAACCTTGAAAAAAAGAGTAGGAAAAATGTACAACACTAATGATTACTGTAAATAAATACACAGGGATATCTGAAACCACAATATCAAAGTAAAATGAAAAGTCTTAATGACTGTTTTCTTCTGTTTCCTGAAATGCAGGCCTCACTTTTCAGACATTGAGTACATCCAATCTTTGGATCAAACCAAAAAGAGAGACATAAGTTTATTTTATTATATAAGGCCAGTCACAGGTAAGTTTTGCATGGCATTTTTATATCCTACATTAGAGGCAGTCTAGATAAAAGACAAGATGTTATGATAATTACAACAAAGAAAATATCTAATTTAGAGTACATCGTAAATTTATTTTTCATGTTTAGCAGAACCTTCTCTTCTTTGCTTTACTATATCCTGTTTATAACATTTCAGAGTTTTTGAACTTCATAAAACATAACACTCTTCATAAAAATCACCTTGGATCCATGTTATATTTGCAGCTATTGTACCCTATTCTTTATTGGATCTACAGTGGGTCTGGGGTATCTAAACTTTTAATAAGCATTCCTAGTTATTCTAAAGCAGATGTCCTATGCAAACCCCATTTATAAATGAATGAAGTAAGGTAACTAGAGTCAAAGTAATCCAGGAATCTCTGAAATTTTTTGCAGTGAAAATCTATAGTAATAATAAAATTCATATTTCGTATACATAAATAAATAACTTACAGAACATAGCATAGTTCATGCTAATATAAATAAATCAGTTATGAGTAAAATTAATTACTGGAGAAAATGGATCACATTTTGAATTTGATGTATTAGTTGTTGAATTAAATATATCACCTGTATCAGATATATCATACATTGAGTAAGCTATATCACCTGCAGAATTAGATGTTCTCCTTGAATCTGATACATCACTTCTCGAACCAGAAACATAGTCTTCTAAATTATATACATAACTTGCTGAATTTAATATATAATACACTAAATCAAATTTATCATCCACTAGTTCATGAGTATGAAATCAATCTATTCTCAGGTTGCTCATATTTTCAAAGAACTAATATATACCCTGTGTTATTCTTATTTCAGATTTTACTTGAGCAGACTCCTAGAGATTTTAATTTTGTTTTAATGTTTTAAGAGTTTAATCAATTTTCTTTTACTTGGTATATTTAAGATCACAAGTTATATGGAGAAAGAGGAGGTATTTCTCTGCCTGAATTATAAAAATATATACTTTTAGCTAAGAAATCTAAACAAAGACAATATTGATGGAGTTCTAATTACTGTTGTTACTCCTGTGCTAGCAAAGTGCAGAAAATAGGAAACTTGTTAGTTACCTGTTTAATGAGATTTATTTAAAGTAGTGGTATTTTATAAGCTTGTAAAGATCTTCTAAGTAGGGTTGTAACAGGTTTAAAACAGACTAAATGAAAAAACTGTTATTATTTAATCAAAATATTTAAATGTATGCATTGTTTTTAATGTGGTAAAAACCATATTTTAAATAAATGTGATTGTAAATTTAGATTTACTGCTTTTCGCCAAAATACAATCTATGTAACTATGCCTATTGGCTTCCATATATCATGCTTAATGGTCTTCTAATTATGTAGATTACCTAAGCTTAGCATGAACCTCAATAACATCTTATTATTCTTTTGTAATTTTTTGTAGTATATAGATATTATTTGATGTATTTAAATAAAATTAATATAATAAATATTTTCTTAAACATATTGCCTACTATAATTATTCTGTAACAGTTAATGTTTAATAATTTGAGTTTTCTATGAACTATTTTAAAATATTTTAAATAGGAAAGATGAACAACTCTATGACAAAAAATAATTTAAAATAAATGAAATAATTTCACCTTAGTGTACTCCTTTTTTATTTTTGCTATAAATTATTTTTTTCTAGGAAAAAACACAAATGGGCTACTTTAAAATTAAATCATTAAAATATCATGACTTAAAGATTGACATTGACATTACTCAGATATCTCCTATGAAAATATGTACATAAAACTTAACAGTCTTGAAGTCACATTAACAAACATTAACAATCTGAGGCTAATTTAAAGCTTTAAAACTTTGCATGTTAAGAAGGTTGTTTGATCTGTTTTAAAAAACTCATACATGATGAAGGTATAGAAAGTAAAAAATGAATTGTTCTTAGTTTTTTGTCAAGGCAAGTACTTTCTTCAGCAGATCTTGTGTGTTTTAAAAATGTTCTTTAGTTTCTCAACAACTGTAAGGATAATGACTTTCTCCTCATTTCTTCCAAATTAATTCCGTAAATCAACCTTAATTTTACCATAACTCTATCTCACATTTTAGAAATTCCCTTCAAGTCTATAGATTCTCTGAGCCCTTCTCATATTACTTGAGAAATGTAGTACTGGATCTATATCATGAATGATTAGGACAAACCAGAGGCATGAACAATGAGGATTACAAAGCATCAGTGGAAATATTCATCTACTCTTGTGGGTATTTTCACCAGGAGTATCAAGAGAGTAGATAGTACATAATCCATCTAGGATGGAAATAAAGTACAGAAGGAGACTGATATAGGAAGAAGTGAATTAGTAAAATTTAAGACAAAAGCAAAATCAGATCCATACTGGTGACGCTTTCTTACTGTTAACTTTTCTCTTGGAAGAAAATCATCTGTTTTGGTTTAATCAATTCGCTTTCTTGTCCTATTCTTTAACACTTAAGGTTAACATTGAAATTATGCATTAACTGGGTGTTTGAAATGTCCTTGAATTCACAGAAGATAAAATACTACAGAATTCTTAAGCACAGTGATGGGTCAACTGGGAAAGGCATTCAAGTCAGAAAACTTGGTTCCCAATGTTGAACTCATAATAATATAACTTCAAGGAAGTCACTTCACCTTTCCGGGCCTCATACATTAAATATAATTACACATGTAATCTTCCCAAACATTGTAGAATGTTGTGAATATTAATTACATCCCACTGAGTAGACATTTTGAAGTTCTTAGAAGAGAAGGGAGGTGATATATATGTACAAGGACTACTTTTAAAAGTTACATAGCAGAAATATAAAGCAGCATCACAAGCTTTAGTTGAATATCAAATTTTCATGAATTCTATTATTCTATTATCTATTGTCCTGAATTGTAATAAAACTCCTCATCTTAATTTGTGATAGGAGGGAGTATTGATTGAGAGACTGAAAAATCACCTGTGTGACTAATGCTCAGAAAGAAAGGAGATGTATAGTAAAAGATAAGACTGGAGAAATAAGCAGAGACCAATTAAACAAAGTCTCAGAATCCATGCTAAGGATATTGTTCTATAGCCTAAGAAACAATTAAAAGATATTGAAAGGTTTTAGGCAGAAAAATAAAATAATCAGATTTTCATTTTATAAAGCTTACTTTGTCTGTATTATAGAAAATTGATTTGTGGAGGACGAGAGTAGAAATAATGAAATTAGTTAGGAAACCACTGAAGTAATTTAGGCAACAGATTACAGAGAATTTTTCTTGGATTTTATTAATGAAAAAGATAAAAAGTGGGCCAAATACAAGTTTTCTTGTGTCAAGGCAGTCAGGGCAATCAGATATAGGAGGAGCACAAAGATAGATATAGACTGTCAATATTTTTAGTCTAGTGTGGATAGTTGGTTCATATGCATTTATTATATAGTATAAATAGTCAAATAAACAAATTAAAAAAGAATGAAGAATGAACCAATGGTTACAGGTTTTCATGAAGTAAAGGTTATGACTAATGTAATACTGAGAAACTGATGCCCATAAAAAATAAGAATGCAAAAAAATACTAAATTGAAATTTGCTATGAATTATTCTTTTCTAGAAAAAAAACAATAGGCCAATTTAATATCAAATCATCAAAAATCTTATGGCTCAGATATTACTGTTGTCATTACTCAGATTTTCCTATGAATTTTTTTATATTGAACTTAATA
>NW_011889106.1:1373400-1381644 GCF_000151845.1 Pteropus vampyrus | reverse complement strand
TCTCTCTCTCTCTCTCTCTCTCTCTCTGAATAGCTGAGCAATATTCCATTCTATATATGTACCACCTCTCCTTTATCCATTCTTTTATTGATGGACACCAAGGTTGCCTCCATATCTTGGTTATTGTAAATAATGCTGCAATAAACATGGGGATGCACATGTCCCTTCAAAGTAGGAGTGGGATTACTGGATCCTTCTTGTATCTTGTTATAGCTTTTGTTTTAATGTCTATTTTGTCTGGTATAAGTATTGCTACTCTAGATTTTCTTTACATTTCCATTTTCATGAAACATCTTTTTCCATCCCTTAACTTTCAATCTGTATGTCTTTTGATCTGAAGCTAGTCTCTCATAAGCAGCATATGTAAGAATCTTGTTTTCTTCCCTCTCCCCTCCCCCATTCAATGTTTATTTGATGTTTTAGTTGGTATGACACTTGGATAGTTGGCTGCATTATTTATATGTAGACTTTTCTTTTTACATTACACACCAATGGACTCTACTCTGATACATACAGTACACAAAATAAGATCCTTTAGAACAATAATGCACAAGACATGCAATGTTGGATTTACACACTGGATCCCAGGATGTGAATGACTGGAGGAAAAATGCTGGGCTAGACATGTAGGGTAAAAGAATCAGAAGTTATATAGTAAACATATCTAGTTTGAAGGGTAACTGTGCTTTGTGCAACACTGGCAGTAGAGGTGCCTTTGAGGAGGTGAAACTATTTCACAGTAACCAGTTTAGGACTACACAAGATAAGTACCATTTAGCATCAGGATATAGCTACAGGTTTTATGAACCATTCCTATTTCTAACTTTAGGAAACTGAAATTTTTCCTAGGCTGTCTTAATATTACTGCTTTAGTCACAGATCAGATAAAACGGATAATATGCACAATCTCCAACTAAAATCCTGTTGTATCTTAGACAGTGAAGTGGTATGACATTAGAAGACTCTAAAACTGCAGCTCTTTTTGGATCCCCCAAAATGTATCTACACTCTTCTTCAAACGGGCCTCTTTCTCCAGTGTCAGAGTCACCTTCACAATGTCTAAGATTCCATTTTCTCCCAAGATGCAAGGAACGCTAATGGAGACATCGTCTTTTATTCCATAGAGATCCTTAATCATGGTGGAAATTGGATGCACCCGCCTGAGATTCTTCATTATACTTTCTGCCAAATTTACTACAGAGAGTCCAATGGCCCAAGATGTGTAGCCATTCAGTTTGATCAACTCATAAGCACTGGCAATCACCTGTTTGTGAAATTCTTTCCTTATCTGCATCAGTGCCCAAATCAGGGTGTAGATTCTTCAGGGAGACACCAGCAACATTCACTCCACTCCAGACAGGCACACTAGAGTCTCCATTCTCCCCAAGGACACACCCATGACAGCTTACTGGGTGAACACCCCCAGACTTCCTCCCATGAGATAACGAAAATGGGCTGATTACAGGTTGCAACCACTTCCAATAACGTGTTTTTTAGGAAAGCCGCTTATCTTCCAAGCCACATAGGTCAAGATATCCACTGGATTGAGAACAATAAGCAATTTGTAGTTGGAGTTGTATTTTACAACATTAGGAATGATGAATTTAAAGATGTTCACGTTATGCTAGACCAAATTAAGATGGCTTTCTCCCTCTTGTTGACGTCCCCCAGCTGTATTAATAACCAGCTTGGAATTTGCAGTCACATTATAGTCTTTGCCAGAGACAATTTTTGGTGTTGTAAGGAAAAAACTGCCATGTTGAAGATCTATCATTTCTCCCTTCAGTTTGTCTTCCATGACATCAACAAGAGCAAGTTCACCTGCCAAGTCCTTCATTAAGATACTTATGGCCCAGGCCATGCCAACAGCACCGGCCCCAATGACTGTAATCTTATTCTGGGGGCTTTGTTCTTCCTTAAGAAGTTTCACAATCAGCTGATCCTTGAGAGTATCCATAGTGGACTTAGAACCAAAAGGAATCGGGAGTGCACAGTGGGCAGGCCGACGGGCATCGGCGGTGCACAGCGTTGGATCTGGACTGGGCGGCAGCTGCTCCAAAAGTCTGGGTCTTGTTTTATTATCCATTCAGCCACCCTACTTCTTTTTATTGGAGAATTTAATTATTTTTTATTTGAAATACTTGTTTATAGATATGTAGTTATTGCCATTTTATTACTTATATTTTTTATACATATTTTTCCTTCTTTTTAGAGAAAGCCCTCCAACATTTCCTGTAATACTGGCTTGGTGGTGATGAACTCCTTTAGCTTTTTTCTTGTCTGAGAAGCTCTTTATCTGTTCAACTCTAAATAATAGCTTTGCTGGGTAAAGTAATCTTGGTTGTAGGTCCTGGCTTTTCATCACTTTGAATATTTCCTGCCAAACCCTTCTGGCTGGGGAACTCCCTTGTAGGTAATTAATTACTTTTCTCGTACTGCTTTTAAAATTCTCTCTGTGACTTTAACCTTTGGCATTTTAATTATGTGTCTTGGTGTGAGCCTCTTTGGGTTCATCTTGTTTGGGACTCTCTCAGTTTCCTGGAATTGTATGTTTATTTCCTTTGCCAGATTATGGAAGTTTTTTACTTATTTCTTGAAATAGGTTTTTAATTTCTTGATCTCTCTCTTCTCTTTCTGGTCCCCCTATGATGCAAATGTTGTTATGCTTGAGGTTGTCCCAGAAGTCCCCTTAAACTATTTTCAATTTTTTGTATTCTGTTTGCTTTTTGATGTTTTGATTGTGTGTCTTCCACAATCCCATCATCTAAATCACTGATCCAATCCTCTATTTCATTCCTTCTGTTGATTTCCTTTAATGTACTCTTCATTTCTGTTATTGTATTCTTCATTTCTGACTGGTTCCCTTATGTTTTCCATTTCTATTTTAATGTTTTTGATAGAGCATTAAATTTAAATTTCTTAAATTTCTCACCAAGTTCATCTACTCTTCTCCTAAGTTCATTGAGCATCCTTATAACCAGTGTTTTGAACTCTGCATCTGGTAGATTGCTTGTCTCTCTTTCATTGAGTTCTTTATCTAGAACTTTGTTCTGTCCTTTCACGTGGGATATGTTCCTCTGTCTCCCCATTTTGGCTGCTTCTCTATGTTTGTTTCTATGTATTAGGTAAGGCTCCGAAATCTCCTGGTCTTAGTAGAGTGGCTTCATATAGTAGGTGCCCTTTTGAGCCCAGTGGCACAGTCTTCCCTAGTCACCTGAGCCAGGTGCTCAAGGTATTTCTCTCATGTGAATTATGTGTGCCCTCCTGTTGTAGTTGAGTCTTGGTTGCTGTTTGAGCATTGATGGGGAGGACTGACCCATGAGCTGATTGTTTGTGAGGACTGGCTGGTAAAAGTCTGACCCCACAGATCAAGATTCACTTTAGCAGGGTTCTGGTGCCTGCCTAGTCTGCCTTTCACATGAGTCCTTCTCAGATGCAACCCTGGATTGTGCTCCAGAGCCAGCTGAAACCTGCTGCTGTGTGTGCAGGCACAAGGTCCTCCTGGGAGGGTCCTAGCTGCAGACCAAGTTCAGCCACAGCCTGTGCACTTCTGGGTCCACCTGGTAAGAGTCATCAAGCAATCTGCAGCTGGATGTCACCTGTGCTGGGCTTATAGGTGCCTTGAGAAACCAAGCCAGGAATTGAGGTTGACCACTAATAGTGCCAGGCTTGAGACTGCTCAGCAATGGGTATGGGACACACTGAGGCCAGATGCTGTGTCTTTGAGTTTTGTGAGCCTTTGAGAAATTTTATGAAAGTCCCTGTCATGAGCCAAGACAAGCCATTTGTATGGAAAACAAACAAACAAACAAACAAACAAACAAAACAAAACATAAAAAACACTGGAGGCAGCTTGGATGGGCCTGCAAGTTGGGTGAGGTGGTGTCTCAGGAAATCACCTGGGCAGAGTTACTTGCATTATCCAGGTTCATGGAGATTCAGATGCGGTGGCCACCTGTGTCTGCATGCAGGGAAGGGGGAGGGATCAACAAGGGAACAATAGATACTGCCAGCACTTCTATCTGGGAGAAAGCCACCCTTCCAGACCTCGCCCTGAAGCCAGACAACTCAGTTCCTCCTTGTGTGCCCCAGCACTTCTTTAAGCAGCTGCCCCAATGCTGGAGCTCAGAACGAGTGAGTCTAAAACTGAGTAAGTCCACTCTTGGGCCCTTTAAGAGGAAGGTCTGTGACTCCTGCAGCCCTCTGTTTCACTCAGCCACAGTCTCTGCTAGCTTTCACAGTCAGAGGTATGGGGAGTTCTATTCTCGGCACTGGACCCCTGGGCTGAGGAGCCCAAGTGGAGCCAGGACCCCTCACTTCTCTGGGTGTGAGAGGCTTCTGCAGCCTAGATAATACTCTTGATTCTTGACAACAGACATGGTTATGGGACTGGCTCATTTTGCATCTCCGTGTCTCCTACCAGTCTTGAGATGATCTCATATATGTCTCTAGTTATAGGACTTCTATTCAGCCAGACTTCAGGTAACTTCCATGATAGTTGTTTTATAGTTTCATTGTGATTTTGATGTGGTCATGGGAGGAGGCAAGCACATCTACCTTCTACGTCATCCTGACAAGACATTGAACCTAATATTCTTGAAGTCATGTTAACAGAAATTGCAATCTGAAGCATTTGAAATTAAATGACAGAAATATTTACTAACATAACAGCAATTTCAATAAATATACATCGGAAATACTCATTAATAAAGCAAAAATGCACATAGTTTAGAAAAAGTGAAACAATACAACTAAATGTTATTTAAAAATAAATAGAATACTTGGAAATAAAAGGAAAAAAAAGGATATCTCAAACACTATGACAAGGAAAGATCCATGAGAGATATTAAATATCTGAATAAAAGTGGAATTTATTCAAACAACGTACAGAAACAAGGTTATTTTGTTATGGAAAAAAGGAAAAATTGGAGAAGATATATCTATTATAAAAATATACCCGAAGCAGTGTAAACTTTAAATATGTTCATTATAAAGTGACAGAACTCCAGAGAAATATAGATAAATCAATAACGTAATTGGAGACTTCAACAAATTCTTCTAGAAAACCTAAAAATAAATTTGTTTTATATATACTTTGCATGTGTGTACACATATACTCCTGGAAAAACAGAAAATTATTTTTAAGCACACAGAATATTTAAAATAATAGAGCACATATTTTGGCATACAGAAAGCCTTCATGAATCCCAAAAGAACACTAAAGTGTAATAACTCATTAAAATCAGTAATAATAAAGTAATACTTTAAAATTACAAGTTAGAAAATGTAATGCTTTGAAACTGGAGATAAACTGTAAAACAGAAAGTGGAATAACCACAAACACATGGACATTAAACAACATGCTACTGAGAATGACTGGATCAGAGAAGAAATAAAAAGAAAGGTCAAGCAGTACATAGAAACAAATAAGAATGAAAATACAACATATCCAAACTTTTGTGACATAGGTGAAGTAGTAATAAGAGGGAAGTTTATAACATTACAGGCCTATCTCAAAAAAAAAAAAAAAAAAAAAAAAGATGAGCCCAGAAAACAACCTAACATTATAGCTTAACAAACTAGAAATAGAAGAACAAATGAAGCCCAAAGTCAGCAGAAGGAAGTAAAGCATCAAAATTAGAGCAGAATTTTATAAAAAAAGGAGAAAAAAAGACAATATAAAAAATTAATTCGACAAAGAGCTGGTTCTTTAAGAAGATAACTAAAATTTGCAATGCCCTGGCTAGATTCAATAAAGAAAAAAGGAACGACATAAACAAAGAAAATCAGTAATGAAAGAGGAGAAATTATGACTGATAACATTGAAAGAATATAACATGCAAGAATACTGTGAAAAATTATATGACACAAAATTTAATAACTTAGAAGAAATGGATAAGTTCTTTGAAATATACAACCTTCCTAGACTGAATTATGAAGAACTGGAAAATCTAAATAGACTGAGCAACAGTATGGAAATTGAAACAATCATCAAGTTCTCCCATAAAAGTAAAAGTCCAGGCCCAGATAGCTTCACCAGTGAATTCTACCAAACATTCAAAGAAGATTTAATACCTATTTTTCTCAAGTTCTTCCAAAATATTGAAAAAGAGATAATACATCCTAACTCATTTTATGAGTCCAAAATTACCCTGATACCAAAACCTGCTAAAGATAACACGAAAAAAGGAAACTATGAACCAGTTCATGTCTCATGAACGCAAATACAAAAATCTTAAATAACATACTAACAAATCAAATACAACAACAAAAAAGATTATATAATATGATCAAGTGGACTTCCTCCCAGGGATACAGGGATGGTTCAAATACACAAATCGATTAACGTGATAAACCACATAAACAAAATAAGAATAGGAATCATATGATTACATTAATTGATGCATAAAAAGCCTTTGACAGAATACAGCATCTTTTTATGATTAAAACACTTAACAAAATTGGTAAGCTGACAAACTCTCAGCTAACATCATACTTAATGGTGAAAAACTGAAAGCCTTCCCTCTAAGATCAGGAACAAGACAAGTCCACTTGATCATACTATATAATCTTTTTTTGTTGTTGTATTTGATTTGTTAGTATGTTATTTAAGATTTTTGTCTGCAATCATCTCTCTATTCAACAGTATTGGAAGTCCTACCTTGAGCAATCAGACAAGAAAAAAAATAAAAGGCATCCAAATAAGGAATGAATAAATCAAATTGTCACTTTTTTACAAAAGATATGATTCTTTATATAGAAAACCCTAAAGAATCTACTAAAAAGCTATTAGAAACAATAAATAAATACAGTAAAGTTTCAGAATACAATATCAATACACAAAAATACAGAACATTTCTATAATCGAATAATACATTTTTCAGGAAAAGGAAATAAAAAAACAAATCTTTTTGCAATTGAAACAAAAAGAATAAAATATCTATGAATAAACCTAATAAACATGTAACTGATTTATATCCTGAAAACTGTAAGTCGTTATTAAAAGAAATTGAAATTTTGAAAACATGGCAAAGTGAGAGATGTACCCAGATCTCTCCCCTTGAAATAACAATAAACCGAACATCTAAAACTCAACAAAAAACACCCAAACTACACATCAGCACATCTGAGCGTGGAATCTGAGCATATGAGCTACCACAAGTCAGAACCCTGAGTGTTGGGCGGTGGACTGGGAGTAATAAAGAAGCTGCTTCTTGCAGCTAACAGAGAACCCTGTAAGAGGAGGGGTAGGGATAAAGTTGCAGTGACCTTCCTGAACAACCCTGCCTGGAAGTGCCGAGGCTTGTACGCAGCTGACTGGAGGGCCCAGTCATCAGGGCAGAAAGCAGAGAAGCGGGACGGGACCACAGAGAAACAACAGCTGATTTTTACTAGCCCCGGTTGCAAAACTGAGGCTGAGCTATAGCCCCCAACACCCAACTCAGAGATCCCCTCCCCTATACACTCCGAGACCAATCACCGCAGAGCCCCAGGGGAATCTGAACAAATGCTGCCAAGACTGAAGCTACCTCTCTCAGCATCTGGAGCTCCCTGGGGAGGGGAGAAGTTGTGGCGAGTTCCCTAAACAGCCCTACCTGGGAGAGTTTGTGAGTTGCACGCAGCCAGAGGCAGGGGCCAGTCATCAGGGCAGAAAGCAGAGAAGCAGGATGGCAGAAAAACAACAATTGATTTTTACCAGCTGCATTTGCAAAAGTAAGGCTGAGCTTCAGCCCCCAAACCCCAACCCAGAGGTACACCCCCTTATACTCTCCTAGATTAATCACCGGGGAGCCCTAGTGAAATCTGAGCAAATGCTACCGAAATTGTTGCTTACAATGACAGGGACTGGAACTGAGGGTAGGAAGTGTGATTAAAGAACTATAAGAAAATAAAGGCATTATTAAGGCTTTATATAATGCAGGGCTCCAAGAAGCTTAGATGCCACCTACTGGAAATCAAAAGAAAAACACCTTCTTGCAACAGAATAAAGAGATATCTTTATATAATAAATCTTCTTTCTGGAAAAAAAAAAAAGCAGAATACACTTCCATTAATGCCCAGGTGGAGAAATAGTCCATTAAACACCATGAACAACCAAGGTGAGAAACATCTCAGAAAGAGAAAAATCTCAAGAAATAAGCTTAAAGACATAGAAATATGCGACAAAAATGACAGAGAATTCAAGATGATATTTCTGAAAAAACTCTATGAGATTCAAAATAATTCATAACAACAATTTCAGGA
>NW_011889106.1:1370702-1372979 GCF_000151845.1 Pteropus vampyrus | reverse complement strand
TCAACCCAAAAGGGCCTTCACAAAGACACATGATATTAAAATTATGAAAAATCAACAACAAATACAGAATTCTCAGGGCAGCCAGGGAGAAAAAAACGATAACTTATAAAGGAAAACCCATTAGATTATTGTTAGATTTCTCAGGACAAACCTTACAAGCCAGAAAGAAATGGAATCAAATATTTAAAGTATTAAACGAAAGGAACTACCCGCCTAGAATGATGTATCCAGCCAAGCTCTCCTTTAGACGTGAAAGAGAAATTAAGACCTTTCTAGGCATACAAAAATTGAAGGAATTCTCTACTATGAGGCCAGCACTACAGGAAATACCAAAAGGGTCAACTAACCTAAAACAAAATGACAAAAACAAACAAACAAACAAACATAATTACAAGTAAAGTGACTATCAGACAAATAGAAGCAATGGAGTGCACCCCTTACTAAGAACAGAGCATTATAAGCTTAAATAATAAGAAGAGAATTGCTATAGCGAAATAGTAATGAACGTTCAGCATAAATAGGGTAAACTGAGATAACAATGACTGAAAAGAGGAATTTCAAAGATCCACATTCACAAAAAGGAATGGAGACAAGGCAAGCAAAGAAGAAAATGGAAGACTACATATATATTACTATTCTTTACATATTCATAATGGTAACCGCACACCGAAGATTCAGAACTAAAATATATAACATAAAACAAGAAGAATCAGAGGGTAAACCCACAAAAGCCAACCAAAAAAAAGAAAACATAAACACAAGGACAAGGAAGTAATGGAAACACCAAGCTACCAAAAAGCAAAAGATAAAATGGCTATAAGACTTCATATTTAAATAATCACTCTAAATGTAATTGGATTGAACTCACCAATATAAAGGCACAGAGTTGCAGAAAGGGTCAAAAGACAAAACCCAACCATATGCTGCCTCGAGGAGACATATCTCAGCTCCAAAGACAAATATAGATTCAAAATGAAAGGGTGGAAAATGATCTTTCAAGCAAATGACATTCAGACAAAAGCAGGAGTAGCAGTACTAATATTAGACACAATAGATTTCAAAATTAAAAAAAAAGATAAAGAAAAATACTGAGGAACACTTCATAATGATAAAGGGAATCATGAACCGAAAAGATATAACACTTATTAATATCTATGATCCCAATCAGAGAGCCAAAAATGTGTAAAGCAATTACTAACAGAACTAAAGGGAGAAACAGACCAAACCACTATCATAGTAGGGGACCTAAATACCCCACTGTTGGATATGGACAGATCATCTAAACAGAAAATCGGTAAGGAAATAACATCCTTAAATGACACATTAGACCAACTGGATACAATTGGCATTTACAGAGTCTTCCATCCCAAAACAGCTGCTTATACATTCTTCTCTAGTGCACATGGAACATTCTCAAGAATCAACCACACACTGAAACACAGAGATAGCCTCAATAAATATGAGGGTTCAAATCATACCAACCATATTCTCTGATCATAATGCTTTGAAACTAGAGATCAACTGCAAACAGAAAGCAGGATGAACCACAAATACATGGAGATTAAACAACATGCTACTGAAGAATAACTGGATCAGAGAAGAAATAAAAAGAGAGATCAAGAGATACATAGATTTGAATGATAATTACAGCACAACATATCAAAACTTTTGGGACATGGCAAAAGAGGTCAGAAGAGGAAAGTTCATATCATTACAGGCTTATGTCCAAAAACAAGAACAAGCCCAAATAAACAACCTAATGCTTCATCTTAAAAAACTAGAAAAGGAAGTACAAATGAAGTGTAAAGTCAGCAGAAGGAAAGAAATAATCAAAATTAAAGTAGAGAAAAAATAAAATTGAAAACAAAACAACAAAAAAAATACAATAGAAAAAATAAATGCAACAATGAGCTGGTTCTTTGAGAGGGTTAATAAAATTGACAAACTCCTGTCTAGACTCATTAAAGAAAAAAAAGAAGGACCCAAATAAAATCAGAGATGAAAGAGGGGAAATTACAACAGAAACTGCAGAAATACAAAGGATCATATAAGAATATGATGAAAAAGTATATAACACCAAATTTAATGACCTAGAAGAAATGAATTAGTACTTAGAAAAATACAACCTTCCTAGACTGAATCGAGAAGAACTGGAAAATCTAAATAGACTGATCAGCAGTATAGAAACTGAAACAATCATCAAAAACCTATCAAAAAGTAAAAGTCCAGGACCAGATGGCTTTACCAGAGATTTCCACCAAACATTCAAAGAAGATT
>NW_011889106.1:1365409-1370652 GCF_000151845.1 Pteropus vampyrus | reverse complement strand
CTTCATATTTAAATAATCACTCTAAATGTAATTGGATTGAACTCACCAATATAAAGGCACAGAGTTGCAGAAAGGGTCAAAAGACAAAACCCAACCATATGCTGCCTCGAGGAGACATATCTCAGCTCCAAAGACAAATATAGATTCAAAATGAAAGGGTGGAAAATGATCTTTCAAGCAAATGACATTCAGACAAAAGCAGGAGTAGCAGTACTAATATTAGACACAATAGATTTCAAAATTAAAAAAAAAGATAAAGAAAAATACTGAGGAACACTTCATAATGATAAAGGGAATCATGAACCGAAAAGATATAACACTTATTAATATCTATGATCCCAATCAGAGAGCCAAAAATGTGTAAAGCAATTACTAACAGAACTAAAGGGAGAAACAGACCAAACCACTATCATAGTAGGGGACCTAAATACCCCACTGTTGGATATGGACAGATCATCTAAACAGAAAATCGGTAAGGAAATAACATCCTTAAATGACACATTAGACCAACTGGATACAATTGGCATTTACAGAGTCTTCCATCCCAAAACAGCTGCTTATACATTCTTCTCTAGTGCACATGGAACATTCTCAAGAATCAACCACACACTGAAACACAGAGATAGCCTCAATAAATATGAGGGTTCAAATCATACCAACCATATTCTCTGATCATAATGCTTTGAAACTAGAGATCAACTGCAAACAGAAAGCAGGATGAACCACAAATACATGGAGATTAAACAACATGCTACTGAAGAATAACTGGATCAGAGAAGAAATAAAAAGAGAGATCAAGAGATACATAGATTTGAATGATAATTACAGCACAACATATCAAAACTTTTGGGACATGGCAAAAGAGGTCAGAAGAGGAAAGTTCATATCATTACAGGCTTATGTCCAAAAACAAGAACAAGCCCAAATAAACAACCTAATGCTTCATCTTAAAAAACTAGAAAAGGAAGTACAAATGAAGTGTAAAGTCAGCAGAAGGAAAGAAATAATCAAAATTAAAGTAGAGAAAAAATAAAATTGAAAACAAAACAACAAAAAAAATACAATAGAAAAAATAAATGCAACAATGAGCTGGTTCTTTGAGAGGGTTAATAAAATTGACAAACTCCTGTCTAGACTCATTAAAGAAAAAAAAGAAGGACCCAAATAAAATCAGAGATGAAAGAGGGGAAATTACAACAGAAACTGCAGAAATACAAAGGATCATATAAGAATATGATGAAAAAGTATATAACACCAAATTTAATGACCTAGAAGAAATGAATTAGTACTTAGAAAAATACAACCTTCCTAGACTGAATCGAGAAGAACTGGAAAATCTAAATAGACTGATCAGCAGTATAGAAACTGAAACAATCATCAAAAACCTATCAAAAAGTAAAAGTCCAGGACCAGATGGCTTTACCAGAGATTTCCACCAAACATTCAAAGAAGATTAAGTACCTATTCTCCAAATGTTCCAAAAAATCAAAGAGGAGGCTTTACTTCCCAACTCATTTTATGAGGCCAATATCACTCTGATACCAAACCTGGTAAAGATAACACACAAAAAAAGAAAATTACAGATCAATACCTCTCATGAAAACAGAGACAAAAATCCTAAATAAGATACTAGCGAGCTGAATACAGCAACATATTAAAAAGATTATACACCACGATCAAGTGGGCTTCATCCCAGTGGCACAGAAATGGTTCAACATATGCAAATCAATTAATGTGATTCACCACATAAACAAATTAAAAGTAAGAATCATATGATCATATCAATAGATGTAGAAAAAGCCTTCAACAAGATACAACATCCATTTATGATCAAAACACTTAACAAAATCGGTAGAGAAGGAAAATATTTTAACATAATAAAGGCCATCTATGACAAACACTCAGTCAACATTATACTGAATGTTGAAAAACTAAAAACCTTCCCGCTAAGATCAGGAACGAATCAAGACTTTCCACTATCGTCACTGTTATTCAATATAATATTGGAGGTCCTAGAGAGTGCAATCAGAATAGAGTAAGATATAGAAGGCATCCAAATAGGAAACGAAGAAGTCAAACTGTCAATATTTGTGGATGACATGATTCTCTATATAGAAAACCCTAAAGACTCCTCAAATAACACTACTAGAAACAATAAGCAAATACAGTAAAGTCTCTGGATTCCATAGCGTTCCTATACAATAATAATAAAGTGTCAGAAAAAGAAGTGGAAAAAATAATTTCTTTTGCAATTCCAACAGAAAAAAAAATACCTAGGAATAAATTTAACAAAACATGTGAATAACGTATATAATGAAACCTACAAGACCTTATTAAAAGAAATCGAAGAAGATACAAAAAAATAGAAAGATGTTTCATTTTCTTGGATAGCTAAAATGACCTTATTACCGAAAGCATTTCACAGATTTAATGCAATCCTGATCAAAATCCCATGAGAATTTTTTAAAGAAATAGAACAAAAAATCATCAGATTTGTATGGAAGCACAAAAGACACCGAATTGGCAAAGCCATCTTGAGACAAAAGTAAGAGACTGGAGGCATCATTCTGCCCAACTTCAAATTATACTACTAAGCAATAGTAATCAAAACGCATGATAATGGCAGAAGAACAGACACACGAACCAGTGGAACATAATGGAGAGACCAGAAGTAAACCCATATTTACATGGGCAAATAATTTTTGACAAAAAAAAAAAAAAAAAACATACAGTGGAGAATGGAAAGCCTCTTCAATAAATGCTGCTGGGAAAACTGGAAAGCCACCTGCAAAAGAATAAAGTTAGACTATTGTCTATCACCACACACCAAAATTAACTCAAAATGGATTAAGGACCTGAATATAAGACCTGAAACAATAAAATTCATAGAAGAAACATAGGGAATAAACTCGAAGACAGAGAACTTAAAGAGGATTTTATGAATTTGACCTCAAAGGCAAGAGGAGTAAAAGCTAAAATAAATAAATGAGACTATATCGAACTAAAAGATTCTTCTCAGCAAAAGAAGTTGTCAATAAGGTAAAGAGACAATCATCTTAATGGGAAAGTATATTTGCAAGCAACACCTCTGATAAGGGCCTAATATCCAAAATATACAAAGAACTCATACAACTCAATAACAACAACAACAAAAAACAAATGATCCAATCAAAAAATGGTCAGAGGACTTGAACAAACACTTCTCCCTAGAGGACATACAAATGGCCAACAAATATTTGAAAAAATGCTCAACATTGCTAGCTATTAGGGAAATGCAAATCAAAACCACATGAGATACCATCTGACACCTGCTAGAATAGCTATAATCAACAGGACAAGTAATAACAAATGTTGTAGAGGATGCAGAGAAAAAGGAACCCCTATACATTGCTGGTAGGACTGCAAATTGGCACAGCCAATATGGAAAACAGTATGGAGGTTCCTCATAAAACTAACACTTGATCTATCATATGATCTAGCAATCCCTCTACTGGGTATTTACCCCAAAGACTTGAAAATTCATATCTGAAAAGATATTTGCACACCGATGTTCATAGCAGCATTATTCATGTTGGCCAGGACATTGAAGCAACCGAAGTGTCCTACGATAGATGATTGGATAATAAGCTGTGGTACACATATTCAGTGGAATACTACTCAGCCATAAGAGGAGATGAAATACTGCCATTTGCAACAACATGGATGGACCTCGAGATAATCATGGTAAGCAAAATAAGCCAGACAGAAAAAGTTGGAAACCACATTACATCACTTATATGTGAGATATAAACCTGAGAGTAACAAATGAACAGGAGAAGCAAACAGAGACTCATGGACATGGACTATAGACTAGTGGTTACCAGAGGGTAGGGGGTGGGAAAGGAGAGGCAAGTTAGACAGTGTAATGGTGGTTAGATATAGCGGGGTAGGGAGAGGGTGAAGTGGGTAAAGGGGATAAAATATATGGTAGCTGAAGGAAACTGGACTTTGAGTGGTGAACACACAATAGAATATACAGATGTCAAATAATGTACACCTGAAAATTATATAATTACTATAACCAATGTTACCCCAAAAAACTCAAGAGAGATAGAGAGAATAATAATTAAAAAAAAAAGACATTGAATACAACACAAAGAAAAGCAAAAATAGTCCATGTTCATGGATTGTAAGAATCAACATAGTAAAATGACTTTATTACTAAAAGCATTACACAGATTTAATGCAATCCTCATCAAAATCTCAACCACATTCTGTAAAGAAACAGAACAAAAAAATCATCTGATTTGTATGGAAGCACAAAAGACCCCAAAAAACTAAAGCAATCCTGAGAGAAATAATAAGGGCATAGGTATCACTTTGCCTGAGTTCAAATTATACTACAAAGCAACAATAAGCAAAACATCATGGCATTGGCAGAAAAACAGACACACAGACCAATGGAACAGAATTGTGTGTCCAGAAATAAACCCCTCTATATGTGAGCAAATAATTTTCAACAAGGGGCCAAAACCATACACTGAAGAAAGGGAAACCTCTTTTTTAAATAGTTTTGTGAAAACTGGAAAGTTTCAGGTAAAAGAATGAAACAAGACTGCTATCTCTCACCACACACCAAAGTTAATTAAAAATGTAATAAGTATTTCAATTTAACACCTGAATCAATAAATTTCATGGAAGAAATCATAGATACTAAACTCTTGGACCTTGGATTTTGAGAAGAGTTTATGAATTTGACCTCAAAGGTAAAGGAAGTAAAAGCAAAAATAAAGGAATGAGACTATATCAAACTAAAAAGCTTCTGCACTGCTGAAGAAACTATCAAGACAAAGAGGCGACCATCGGAATGGGATATTTGCAAACAATGCTTCTGATAATAGTCTAATATCTCAAATATACAAAGAACTCATACAAATCAACAATTTAAAAAAAACTAATAATTCAGTTAAAAAATGGGCCTAGGACCTAAACAGACACTTCTCCCAAGAAGACATACAAATGGCTAACAGAAATATGAAAAGATATTCAACTCACTAGCTATTAGGAAAATGCAAATCAATACCACAATGAGATACCATCTCACATCTGTTAGAATGGCTATCATCAACAGGACAAGTAATTACAATTCTTGGAGAGGTTGTGGGATAAAAGGAATCCTCATACACTGCTGGTGGGAATGTAAATTGGTATATCCACTATGGAAAACAGTATGGTCATTCTTCAAAAACTAAGAATAGAATTAC
>NW_011889106.1:1349564-1365359 GCF_000151845.1 Pteropus vampyrus | reverse complement strand
GGAAGTAAAAGCAAAAATAAAGGAATGAGACTATATCAAACTAAAAAGCTTCTGCACTGCTGAAGAAACTATCAAGACAAAGAGGCGACCATCGGAATGGGATATTTGCAAACAATGCTTCTGATAATAGTCTAATATCTCAAATATACAAAGAACTCATACAAATCAACAATTTAAAAAAAACTAATAATTCAATTAAAAAATGGGCCTAGGACCTAAACAGACACTTCTCCCAAGAAGACATACAAATGGCTAACAGAAATATGAAAAGATATTCAACTCACTAGCTATTAGGAAAATGCAAATCAATACCACAATGAGATACCATCTCACATCTGTTAGAATGGCTATCATCAACAGGACAAGTAATTACAATTCTTGGAGAGGTTGTGGGATAAAAGGAATCCTCATACACTGCTGGTGGGAATGTAAATTGGTATATCCACTATGGAAAACAGTATGGTCATTCTTCAAAAACTAAGAATAGAATTACTATATGACTCAACAATTCCTTTCTGGGTATTTATCCTAAAAACTTGAAAACATTCATCCACAATGATATATACCCCAAAATTCACAGTGGCATTATTTACAGTGGGCAAGACATAGAAACCACTGAAGTGTCATTTGATGGATGATTGGATAAAGAAGATGAGGTACATATGTACAATGGAATATTTACTCAGCCATAATAAAAGATGAAATACTCTCATTTGTGACAATATGGATTGATCTTGCAATTATCATGCTAAGTGAAATAAATCAGACAGAAAAAGTTGAGAAGTGTATGATTTCACTCATATGTGAGATATAGAACCAAAACATGACAAACAAATAGAAACTCATGGACATGGACATCAGTGGTTACCAGTGAGAAGGGCCAAGGAAGAAGATAGATAGGATAAAGGGAGTCAAATATATGGTGGTAGCAGAAAATTTAACTTTGGTTGGTGTACACAATGCAATATACATGTGACGTATTATTTAATTCTGCACTTGAAACCTATTTAATTTTATTAACCAATGTGACCCCAATAATAATTAAAAATTAAATTAATTCATTTTTTAAAAAAGGTAATATTAAAGTTTAAACACAGAAGGTGCAAAATTAACTAAAATATAATAAATAACCAGGGCTTACACAAAGCAAAGACATATAAAACATCACATCAAAAAATAATGATTTGAGAGGGGAGTAAAAATGTAGTGCTTTTAGAATGAAATTGCACTTAAATATCTATCAGATTAAAATAGACTGTTATAAATATAGATGGGTATATATGAACCTCATGGTACTCATAATGAAAAATATACAAAATATAAGAGAAAGGAACTTAATAAGGCATCCACCCCCCCCAAAAAAACAGCAATTCAAAAGGAAAAACATCAAGAGAAGAAAGGCACAGAGATTTACAAACCAAATGAAAAAAATTATTAAAATGTCAAAAACATATATGTATCAATGATTACTTTAAATGTAAATGTACTAATTGCTATAATCAAAGGCATAGGGTGACAGAATGGATAAAAATATATCTATCTATATACTGTCTATAATAAACTCATTTTATATTAAGAGACACACACAGACTGTAAGTGAACATATGAAGAAAGATATTCAAAGTAGAATGAAAGCTATAGTAAGAATACTCATATTGGAAAAAATAGATTTTAAAACAAAGAATGTAAAAAAGTCAAAGAAGGACATTACACAATTTTAAAGGGGGTCAATCCATGAAGAGGATATAACATTGTAAATATCTTTACACTCAAGATAGGAGCACCTAAGTCTATAAAGCAAATATTAGTGGACATACAGATAGAAATAAACAGTAATACAATAATAGTTAGGAAGTTTAATATTCCAGTTACTTCAATGGATAGACCATCCACACAGAAAATTAATAAGGAAATAATAGCCTTTAATGGCACATTAGACTAGTTTGACTTAGACCTTTTGGAGCATTTCATTCAAAATCTTCAGATTACATATTTTTCTCAAGTCCTCATAGAATATTTTCCATGATAAGTCACATACTAGGCCATAAAATAAGCCTCCATAAATTCAAGAATATTGAAATTATATCAAGCATATTTTACAACCACAGTGGCATGAAACTAGAAATCAACCACTGGAAGAAAACTGAAAAAAATCACAAATATGTGGAGATTAAACAACATGCTTTAAACAACCAAGAAATCAAAGAGGAAATTAAATGAGAAATCACAAACTACCTAGAGACAACTAAAAATGAAAACACAACTTTACCAAGTTTACAGGAAACAGCAATATCATTTATGAGAGGAATGGTCATAGCTATATAGAAGTAGGAAAACTCCCAAATTTAAAAAAAAATCTAAATTTATGCATAAAATAACTATAAAAGAACAAATGAAACCCAAAGTAAGTATAAGAATGGAACTAGTAAAGATAAGAGTAGAAATAAATGAAATAGAAACTTTAAGAAAAATAGAAAGATCAATAAAACTAAGTATTGTTTCTTTGAAAGAAGAAACTGAAAAGCTGCTAGTAATACTCATTGAGAGAGCGAGAGCGAGAGAGAGCGCACAAATAAATAATATCAGAAATGGAAGAAGAGAGTTTACAATTGATATTTCAGTAATACAAAGGACTATTAAAGAATTAACGAACAATTTTATGCAGCATATTGGACAATCTAAAAAAAATGGCTAAATTTCTATAAACATACTATCTTCCAAGACTAAATCAGGAAGAAACAAAGACTCTGAACAGACCCATTACTAACAATGAAAATAAAGTGTAACTCCCAACAAACAAAACACCCAACAAACAAAAGCCCATAACCTGATGGCTTTACAGATGAATTCTACCAAACATTTAAAGAATTAGTACCTATTCTTTTCAAACTATTCTAAAAAAATCAAAGAGGAGAAAACACTTCCAAACTCATTCTACAAGGCCAGCATCACCCCGATAACAAAACCAGACAGAAGACAGTACAAAAAAGAAAATGACAGGCAAGTATTTATGATGAATATAGGTGAAAAAATTTTCAGCAAAATGCTAGCAATACCGATTCAACAAGACATTAAAAGGGTTATATACCATTAACAAGTAGGATTTATATCAGGGATATAAGGGGAGTTCCACATCTGCAAAACAATTCATTTGATTTATCACATCAACAAAATCAAGGATAGCAATCATATAATCATCTCAATAGATGCAGAAAATTATTTGAAAAAATCCAACATCCATTTATGATAAAAACCCTCAATAAAGTGGATATGGAAGGAACTTACCTTGATTAAAGCTATATATGACAAGACCACAGTTAACAGCATATGGAATCATGAAAAGCTTTAAGCTTTTCCTCTAAGATCAGGAAAAAGACAAGGGTGCCCACTCATTACTATTATCCAATGTACTATTGGAAGTCCTAGCCACAGCATTCAGACAAGTAAAAGAAATGAATATGTCCTAATTAGAAAGGAAGAAGTTAACACTGTCAGTATTTGCAGATGTCATGATATTATGCATAGAAAACTCTAAAGAATCCACCAGTCTACGGTCATGCCACCCTGAACGTGCCCCATCCTGTCCGGTCTCGGAAGCTAAACAGGGTTAGGTCTGGTTAGTACTTGGATGAGAGACCACCTAGGAATACCAGGTGCTGTAGGCATAAAAAAAATAAATAAATAATAATCCACCAAAAATTAATAGAATTAATAAAATAATTTAGTAAAGTAGCAAGATACAAAATTAATATATATACATTTGTCATACTCCTATACACTCATAGTGAACACTCAGAAGAAATGCTTAAGAAAATAATCCCATTTATAATTCCATCGAAAAGAATAAAATACCTAGGAATAAATTTAACCAAGGAGGTAAGATACTGGTACTCTAAAACCTATAAGACACTGGAGAAAGGAATTGAAGAGGACATGAATAAATGGAAAGGTATACGATGCTCCTGGATTGGAATAATTCATATCATTAAAATGACCATATTACTCAAAACAATCTATGGATTTAATGCAATCTCTATTTAAAATATCAATGAGATTATTCCCAGAACTATAACAAATAAACCCAAAGCTTATATGGAACCACAAAGACCATGTATGACCAAAGCAATCTTGAGAAAAAAATAAAAATAAAATAAAATTGGAGGCATTATACTCCCTGATTTCAAACTATACTACAATGCTATAATAATCAAAACAGTATGGTACAGGCACAGAAACAGACACATAGATCGATGGAACAGAATAGAGAACCTAGAAATAAACCCATAATTATATGGCCACTTAATCTATGACAAAGGAGGCAATATACAGTAGAGAAATGACAGTCTATTCAACAAGTGGTATTGGGAAAACAGGTAAATATATGAAAAAAATGAAACTTGACCATTCTCTTATACCATATATGAGAATAAACTTAAAATAGATTAAAGATTTAAATGTAAGACCTGAAACCATTAAACTCCTAGAAGAAAAGATAGGTAATAAACTCTGACATCAGTCTAACTAATATCTTTTAGGATACGTCCCCTTGAACAAGGAAAACAAAAACAAAAATAAACAAATGGGACTTTATCAAACTAGAAAGCTTCTTCACAGTGAAGGAAATTATCAACAAAACAAAAAGACAACCTACTGAATGGGAGAAAATATTTTCAAATGATATATATGATAAGATGTTGATATCTAATATATATAAGGAACTCACACAATTAAACAACAAAAAAACATAAATAATTAAATAAAAAATGGGCAGAAAACCTGAATAGACATTTCTCCAAAGAAGACATACAGATGGCCAACATACATATGTAAAGATGTTCAACATCACTAATCATCAAGGAAATGAAAATCAATACAACAATGAGATTCTACCTCACACTAATCAGAATAACTATTATTAAAAGTCAACAAATACCATGTGTTGGCCAAGATTTGGAGACAAGCAAACCCTTGTGCACTATTGGTGGGGCTGCCAATTGGTCCAGCCACTATAAAAAACATTATAGAGATTCCTTAAAAAGACTAAAAATGATCTACTAGATCATCAAGATCTCAAAAGGAGGAGTCCTATTGATAGCAAATCTTATAAAATAATAATAGATGTTTGGCCTCTCAAATCACAGACAAAAAAAAAACAATTATTCAAACATACAATGGAATAAAGTAAAAACTAAAATATTAGCACACATCTTGATAAGTTTCTTATCTACGTAAAGTACAGCAAAAAAGCCAAACTTGCAAATATATGATCACTTGTATACATTAAAACCATTTTTGTATCTAATTAAAAAAAATTTACACATGTGAGATAATTACTAAAAAAGTAATTGTAGAGGATACTACAAGTTGATCTGAAGAGTATTCTTTGTGGTCTGGTTTCCTTATTAGTCTCGAGATTAAAATCTACATAAAATTTCAACATTTTATCAAATTTCATAGACTTCACAGGAATCTTTCAAGGGATCATCTCAGCATTTTGTTAGAAAAGTGTGATTTCATATCAAAGTTCTGTTCAATATCAATTTCTTCTACTCTTTTTTTTTTTTAATTTTGGCCTTAGATCACTTGTTTCAAATAATCTCCTCTAAGCAAAATGCCAAAATTTACACATTTTCTTTGGTTTTAATGTTGCATATTTTGATAATTTCCCGTTTGTCTGAAACTTCTGAAAAACCATGCTTATCTTTTAACAAATATTCAATAAAAATTGTGTATGATAAATTTATTCCTCAAAATAAACATTACGAATTTGATTCTAGAAGTCTAAACCTTCTTATTAAGAATATAAGACCCTAAATCTTATGGTCTCTATCAAACTGTTTAGCCGCAGTTCCTACCACTCTCATGTGTAACTTACATTCCAAGCATTCAAAATTATTCAGATATTTCTCTCACAGTAACTCTTTTATAATGTCCCACTGTTCTCTCTACCTAGTTGCTTCAGGATATTTTCTTCTCCACTTCTCTTTCCCCTTATTAAATATCTATTCATCCCTGAAACCATAAGTCTAATCTTATATTTTTCTCCATGATGCTCCCCTTGACGAGGTCCCCACTACCCACAGTCAAAATTTGATTGTATCTCTCTGTGATTTTCCCATATTTCATAGCACTAATAATTTATATTTCAAATGCTAATATTTAATACTTGGTACTAATGTAGTAGGTACTACTCTAATTAATTTATACATAGCTATCCATTTATCTTCATAAATCCAAAGTGAACTAGGTACTTTTTCTTATTCCCATTATTTTAAATAAGGAAACTTGAACACAAAGAGCTTAAGTCACTTTTCCAAGATAAATTAACTAGTTAGTGGCAGTTTCAATTGAACCCAAGGATCCTGCAGTAGAGCCTATGTTATTAATAAGTTTTTTATATTAATGTATTTGTATAATTTTCCCTCTAAAATATGAGTGATGGTTTTATCACATTGTCACCAAAAAATGATAGATACTGGTACACAATAGACATTCAATATTTTTGGAATTAATCAATAAGTAAATGGATAACTGTGAGATGAGCAAGTCTTGAATCATATTTTTTATTTTTTATTTTTTCAATTACAGTTTACATTCAATATTTTGTAAGTTTCAGGTGTACAGCATAATGGTTAGTCATTTATATAACTTACAAAGTGATCTCCCCAATAGATTTTGCACCATACCTGACACCATATATAGTTATTAAATTGTTATTGACTAATTCCTTAAGCTGTACTTTACATCTCCATGACTATTTTGTAACTGCTAATTTGTACTTTTTAAAAAATATTATTTTATTATTAGTTTCAAGTATACAGTACATTGGTTAGACATTTATATAGTTTATAAAACGATCCTCCTGATTGCTCTTTCTCTCCTCTAGCTCTCCACCTAGCCATTACATTAATGCTACCTGCATTCCCTATGCCATGTTCCCCATCCCCCTGACTATCTATCAACTACTAATTTGTACTTCTTTAACCCTTCACCCATTTCTCCCAGCCCCCCAACCCCCCTCCCCTCTGTCCGCCACTAAATTGTCCTCTATATTTGTGAATCTGTTTTTCATTAGTTTGTTCTTTTTGTTTCTTAGATTTGCATATAAGTGAAATCATATGGTATTTATCTTTCTCTGACTTATTTCACTCAGAATAATAACCTCTAGTTCCACCCATGTCATTGCAAATGGTAGAATTTAATTTTTTAATAGCTGAATAATATTCTCTTGTATATATGAACCATAACTTCTTTATACAATCGTCTATTGATGAGCATTTAGGTTGCTTCTATATATTGGCTATTGTAAACTGTGCTGTCATGAACATATAGGTGCATAAATCTTTACAAATTTTCATTTTGGTTTTCATTGGATAAATATCCAGATGTGCAATTGCTGAATCAGAAGGCAGTTTGTACTTTTTAATCCTTTCACTTTTTCACACAGCTCCCCAACCACCTTCTCATCTGGCATTTCATTCTCTGTATCTGAGTCTGTTTCTGTTTTGTTTCTTTGTTTATTTATTTATTTATTTATTTATTTTTTAGATTCCACATATAAGTGAAATTATATGGTATTATCTTTCTCTGGCTGACTTATTTTATTTAGCACAGTACCCTCTAAGTCCATCCATGTTGTCGCAAACGTAGATTGTATTCTTTTTTATAGCCGAGTAATATTTCATTGTATATATGTACCACTTCTTTAACAATTCATTTTTTGATTGGAGCATTTAGTCCATTAACATTTTAAGTAATTATTGATAAATATGTAATTATTTCCATTTTATTTTCAGATTGATTTTGTAGTTCTCTGTTTCTTTCTTATTCTCTTGCTTGCTTCTCTTGTATGTTGATGACTTTCTGCAGTGTTGTGTTTGGATTCCTTTCTCTTTATTTCTTGTATATCTTTTGTAGAGTTTTTGGTTTGTGGTTACCCTGTGTTTCATATATAACCAGCTATGTCTATAGCAATCTATTTTAAGTTGATAGTCACTTAAGTTCAAACACATTCTAAAATCACTAAAATTTTTACTAACCCCCTCCATGTTTATGTTTTGTCAGTATTTTTTACTTCTTTTATGTGAATGCGTGTTTAGGTGTATATCTCTAATTTACTGTTGAAATTATACTTGATCTTTTTCCTTTTAATCTTTGCACTAGCTTTAGTGTTGGTTGATCCACTGCTTTTATTATGTGTTTGCTTTTATCAGTGACAATGTTTTTTTTCAATATTTTATTATTTATATTTCTTTTAATTGTTTCTCCCTTTTTAAAGAAATCTGTTTAACATTACTTGTAATACTGTTTTGGTGGTGATAAACTCTTTTGGCTTTTTCTTGTCTGGAAAGCTCATTACCTCTCCTTCGATTCTAAAATGATAGCCTTGGTGGATAGAATCATGTTACTTGTCGGTCCGTGCTTTTCATCACTTTTAATAATTCTTGTCAATCCCTTCTGGCCTGCTAAATTTCTATTGAGAAATCAGCTGATAATCTTGTGGGAGCTCTCTGTAGGCAACTAACTGCTTTTCTCTTGCTGCTTTTAGATTCACTCTTTGTCTTTAACTTTGGCATTTTAATTATGATGTGTCTTGGTGTGAGCCTCTGTGGGTTCATTAGATTTGGGGCTCTGCGCTTCCTAAACTTCTATGTCTATTTCCTTCACCAGGTTAAGGAAGTCTTTCATTATTATTTCTTCAAATAAGTTTTCAATTCCTTGCTCTCTCTCTGCTCCTTCTGGTATTCCTATGATGCGAATGTTGTTACATTTAATATTGTCCCAGAAGTCCCTTAAATTATCCTCAGTTTTTGAATTTTTTTCTTGTTGCTGTTCTGATTGGATGTTTTTTTGCTGTCTTGTCTTCCAGCTTATTCATTTGATCCTCTGCTTTATCTAAACTGCTTTTGAGTCCCTATAATGTATTCTTCATTTCAGTTATTGTATTTTTCACTTCTGACTGGTTCTTTTTTGTGTTTTCTACCTCCATTTTTATGTTTCTTATTTTTGTTGAAGTTCTCACTGAGATCATTTATTCTTCTCTTAAGTTCATTGAGAATCCTTATAACAAGTATTTTGAATTTTTACATCTATTAGATTGCTTGCCTCCATTTTGTTTAGTTCTTTTTCTGGGGTTCAATTTTGTTCTTTTATTTAGAACATGTTCTTTGTCTCCTCATTTTGACTGTCTCGTGTTTATTTCTATGTATATAGTAGATCTGCTATATCTTCTAGTCTTCGTAGAGTAGCTTTATATAGTAAGTATTCTGTGGGGCCTAGTGGCAGTGTCCCTGATGCCTTGATCCAGGTACTTCAGGAGTGTCCCTTGCATGGGTTGTGTATGCTCTCCTCCTGTAGCTGAACCTTGATTGCTGTTGGCATGTCAGTGAGTTGGACTAATCTTCAGACTAATTGTCTGTGAAGACTGGTCATGACCATTAGCAAACAAGCTATTGTGTGGGGACTGCCTGCACGGAGTAAGATTTGCATTAGCAGGGCTCTGGTGCCTGCTGCGTCCACAATTTGCATGTGTAATTTGTGACATTAATTGAGTGGTGCGCTGGTGTCATCTGAAGCAGACCACCAGGTGTGTTGATTCTGTAAATTCTGAGGAGGGGCTTTAGTGCAGGCCAAGAGCAGCCACTGTCTGTATCCAGCCAAAGATTGCCTGCTAGAAGCTACAAAGTGATCTGCTGTTGGTAGCTACCTGTGCTGGACTTGGAGGCACCTGTGAGTGTTTATGCTGTAAACCAAGGCTGGCTGCCTCTACTGCTGAGCTTGGGGCACTTAGTAAGGGGTACAGGGCACACCAAGGCCAGCTAGTATTTGTTCAGAGCTTATGGACCTTTGAGAGACTTTAGGAGAGTCTGCAACATGGGCTCAGGCTACTGCCACTTGTGTGGATTAATCTCTGAAAGAGATTCAGGCTGAGTGCATGCATTGGGTTCAGCAGTGTCACCGAGAATCACCAGGGTGGAGTCAGAGCTGTTTTAGTAAAGTTAATGGAGACTCAAATGGTTGTATGTATAAATATTTGCTCATGGCAATTACTACTATTAATATATAACATTTGAGATGTTTCAGAGTTCCAGTTGCATGGATTTATTAGGAAATACTCTCCTGTATGAAAGATGTACATTCCTGCAGGCTGTTTGGTGGAAGGGCTCAAAACAGAAACAATGGTACTCACTGACACTGTAGTCCCAGAGAAAGCTGCTCCTCCAACCCTTGCCCTGAAATCAGACCACTCAGTTCCCTGGAAGTTTTTAAGCTGCTGTACCTTTTCTGGTGCTTAGTGAGCATGTTAGTGAGTGAGTGAGTCTGTGTTAGGGTTCTTTAAGAGGACTACAACCACCCTTCTTCTCATCAGACACAATCCCCACTGATTTTCACAGCCAGCTTTTGAGGGGACTCCTTTTCCCAACACTGGTGCTCTGGGCTGGGAAGGCTACTGTGGGGCTGGGACTCTTCACTTTTCAAAGGAAAACTCTATAGCCTAGATATATCCCTCCAAATTTTTAACTGCCATACATGGGCGTGGGATCAGCCCATTCCACATCTTTGACCCTCCTACAAGTTTCTATGTGGTTTCTTCTTTATATCCTTAGTTATAGAAGTTCTGTTCAGGTAGTCTTCAGATGGCCTATGTAGTAGGTGCCCTGTGGGGTCCAGTGGCACAGTCCTCTGGTCACCTGAGCTTGTTGCTCCAGCTGTGTCTCTGTTATAGGTTGTTTGTGCCCTCCTCTTGTAGATGAGCCTTGGTTATTGATTGCACATCAATGAGAGGGATCGACTCTCAGGCTGATTGGTTTTGAGGACTGGCTGGTGACTACAGTGGAGGAGTCGTTATGCAGGGGCTGCCCCTACAGAACAAGATTTACTTTAGCAGGACTCTGGTTCCTGCCCAGTCTGTCCTTTGGGTGTGTTGTCCTGGATGCCACCCCAGGCAGTTCTCCTGCTCAATCTGAAGCCAGCCACTGGATATGCCAGCCCCAAGGCTTTTTTGGAGGTGCCTCACTGCAGGCCAAGTTTAGCTGTAGTCTGTTCCCTGCCCGGAGCCACCTTTCATGAGCCACCAAGCAATCTGCAGATGGTTGCCACCACATGCTGGGCTTGGAGGTGTCTCAGGAGAACAAGCCATGAAACGAGGCTGGTTGCCATTAGTGCCAAGCTTGGGGCAGCTCAGAAAGAGGTATGGGGCATACCAAGGCCAGATGCTGCTTGTTTGGGTTTTGTGAACACTTGAGAAATTTTAAGAAAGTTTGCATCATGAGCCAACACAGGCCATTTGTATGGAAAAGCTACCAGTAAGTTGGGTGAGGTGGGGTCTTAGGGAATCACCAGGGCAGGATGACTCATTTTAGCCAGATTGAGGAAGAGTCAGATATGTCAGCTGTGTGAATCTGCATGCCAGGAGTGGGGAGGGCTTAGAAAAGAAAGAATAGATTCTTTCAGCACTTCTTTTTGAGAGAAAACTGCAGCTCCAATCCTGGCCCTAAAGCCAGATAATTCAGTTCCTCCTCATATGTCTCTGGCACCTTTCTAACTGCTACTCCAGCACTGGAGCTCAGAGCTAGTGAGTTTGTTAGTCCATGTGCAGGCCCTTTAAGAGAAACACCTGGGACTCTAGCAAACCTCACCCTATCTTATTCAGCCACAATCACTGCTGGTTTTCATAGCCCGAAGTTATGGGGATTTCTCTTTCTGGCACTGGAAACCTTTCCTGGGGAGCCTGCTTTGGGGCTGAGATCCCTCATTCCTTCAGTGCAACCTCTGCAGCCTAAATATTTCTCCTGATTTTTAACAATCATGTACAGTTGTGTGACCAGCCCTTTTTGCATCTCCACTTTCCTCACCAGTCTTGAAGTGGTTTCTTCTCTATATACTTACTTATAGGACCTCTGTTTAGCTAGATTTCAAGTGACTCTCAATAATGGTTGCTCTGTAGTTTAGTTGTAATTTTGATGTGGTCGTGAGAAGAAGCAAGCACAGCACTTATTCTGTCATCTTGACTGGAAATTTACAGTGTTTTTTTTTTTTTTTTTAAATCGTAACTTCTCTAAGGGTCTCATCCTTTTCTCTTTTCTAGTTTATAACTGTTCTATGTATTCCATTGCCTCCAATCTCTTGTCCCCAAAGGCCTACAAGTCTATAGGCATCATGCAGTTCTCATGCACTGCTTTGGCCACTACTGCTTTCTGTGGACTCTAACCTGATATCTAAGACTACACTATCGTTCCCATAAATTCTCTATGTAAGGGGAAACACAAACCAGATTTTTGGGCAGCCCCTAGTTGAGACAGATTATTGAAAAGAAGTTCCACTCTTTTCCTTCAGCCCTAAGGAAGGCATCAGGAATTGGGTGATTTGATCCCAACCATGCCACACTATGCCAGTGATGAGGTGGGACATGGGTAAACACAATCGTCACAAAATTTCCTTCTATTTTGATTGTGGCTTTCTTTGTTTGAGAGTTTGCTTGGCTAGTGCAGCTCTTTAACTGGTTTCTAAAGTTTCTACAAATCTACCTTGGTCCATATGTTGTTTGCTAGTTGGTGTTTCCATGAGGCTATGAACATCTGGATCTTCCTAACCCACCATTTTGCTGATGTCACTTGCTTGCATTTGTTTTGTGTTATTGAAAATGTAGCATAATAATTTAATTTTTTTCTTTTTAAATTAAAAATTATGTCTCTAAAATTCATTAATATTCTTGGTTGTTATATTTTATTAGTTGTTACTATTGGATAATATTCTATAGGGTAAATATACCAGCATGTGTGTTTATTGTACTATTATAATATTTGTTAGTCCATGATTTTGCTCTTTCAATCATTCCTAATAACCTGTGTGCAATGTCTTTAAGTGTAGCTTATTTATTTATTTATTTCAATTTTATGAATATTTTATACTGAAATTTCTGGGTCAAAACAATGTCAATGATCAACTTTAGAAGATAATGATTGATTATTTTTTCAAGGTAGAGTTGCTCATTTAAACTCTTCCTAACAGATTATGGAAGTTCGCATGGATCCATATCTATGCTAATTATTTTTTTTATTGTTTGCCAAATTAATGAGTTTAAAATGATTCAAGTTTCTTCCACTATCTGAAAGTAGAGCATTTCTATGAAAACTTTTGCAAATCAAAATGGTGTAAAGCAAAGAATTTTCCCCACTATCCAAAAGTTTGTTATATATCACAAATTATTAGCTATCTTCACTAACTGGAAGAAATCTGAAGAAGATTTTTACTTTTACCAAAAAAAAAAAAAAAAAAAAAAGCCATCACTGTGTAACCAAATGTTAAAGAGCTGTACTGGCTTTTCGATATAACAACTTGGCTAGGCTGAACTAGAATTCTAATAAGCCATTCTAGTTTGATTTAATACAAGGAAGACTACAAGCAATATTCTCTTGTGATATTTGGAGAACTTAAGGGAAGACAGTAGACATTTATTTGCGTATATATGTACCTTCAACCAGTTATTCCATCAAACATTAATCTAGATATTGCCATGAAGGAATTTTTTCAGATGTGATTCAAATTCCTAACCTGTTGACTTTAGTTAATCAAAAGAGAGACTATCCTGGATAGAAATGACTTAATTGGAAATACTTTACAAGTGATCATAGGCCTTCTATGTGAAAGGGATTCCAGACACTGAGTCTGAAATTCCCTTCTTTCCCTTGAAACTTCCTTTTGACTGTCACCTTTGGACAAAACGTTTTAGCCCATGTCAGTGGACTTCCATCCTAAGTATGGCCTTTCCTTCTTGACTTCCTGTCCAATGGACTTTGTGCTTGCCTAACCAGTCTCCACAGTTGCATGAAATTTTCTGTAACAGATAAATGTATGTGTATATGTAATATCTACAAGTTCTGCTACTCTGGCTGATAACTGACTGATAAAGAATTTAGGCAGCAGTACATTCCTAATGTAGATTTTGTTTTTTTGTAGCAGAGTATTGCTGTAATAAGCACCTAAAATTGTGAGATCAGCTTTGAACAATGCAATAGGCAGAAGCTAGAAGATTTTTTAAAAGCATTATATAAAAAGTCTAAATTACTTTTGTTATCCTTAAAAATAGAAAAAAAAAAGCCAAAATGAGAGGCAATAAGCATTTATTTGAGATCAAAGAATAGCTATATGGGAAGTGGTGATTCAGGCAGAAACTTAAATAGTGTTCTGATTATGGGCTAAAAGCCAGGAGATTTTATGAGAAAGAGAAAGGAAATAATTACATAAATAGAAGAAAGAAATTTCTATTGGTACTGATACATCAAAGAAGGAATTTCTATAGGTGCAAATAAACTAAGTTGTTATTTATATGTAGTGGTACTAATTCTAAAGAATGTCCTCAATTTTCAGTTCTGTAGTCAGGATGTCTGCTTTCCTGTTATCTTTGCAAATAGTTGTTTGGAATACCATGTTGCCTTGACCTAATCCAAAAGTTATTTTATCCAGTCTAAAGATTCCAAAAGTTTGAGGAATAAGACATTAAAGACAATTCCTCTGGAATAACTATCCTGAAGCCATTTCAAAATGGCTCCGCTTCTACTAACTTTTCACACCTTAAACAGACAGTTAGAAACCTAGACTTTGAGGATGCTGCTAGTGAATGAATACTCAAAAAGAAGGGAAGAACATGTCATTGGGAAGTAGAGGAAGGAGAATTATTTTATAGCAGCAGAGAGCATAGGAAAATTGTGACTTGCAGTTATGTGGGAAAAACTTTTAAGTGCTAAATTTAGATATTTAGTTGAGATTCTTAAAATGTTGTAGGTACAACATGGATCTTTTTGTTGCTTGAAGTAAAACATAAGAGAAATAAGATAAATTGAGGGAAGAACTGTTATCTCAAAAGGAAATAGGACTTAATAATTTTGGAAATGCTTAGCCTATAGAGACTGGAAGACATTAAATTAATAAATTCACTATTGGGAAAGTGTGTTCCAGACAAAAGGCTGAGAGTAACTCTACAGCCATTTTCTGAAATCTCAGAAAGATCAAACATTAGAATATTTAGTCACACAAAAAACTCTTTGAGGAGATAAAAGTGTGTCTCACAGATTCTTTCAAGTAAATCAGAGGACCACTTGTAAGTTTAAGGGTATTGTCCCTCATCCATGATCAGCAGAAACCCGAATTAGAGAAGGCTTTATCTTGGAAAGAATGTGTGGGTTTGTCTTTTTTCTAACGGAATGAATTCTATGAAATACATGAAATACTCACAAAGTTCCTAAGAAATTTATTTTTTAGCAGAAATACTGCTAGCTTGGACTGAAAGAAACAGAATTGAAAATAAAAAAGTGTCTCTTGAACTCCCCAAATTTTACTAGCAGAAAGCTGGAGAGCAGAAATCAAATGCTACTTCACATAAAAAAGGATGATTCAGAAGGCAGAAAGAAAATAAAAACCCAAGGACAGAACCAAGAATCACGAAGAATTGTCACTACTCCTTGAACCTGATTAAGGAACTTTGGCTGGAGTTTGTCTGGGTTACATAACTGCTATAGAGAACTAATTGTTTTCACATTCTATTTCTTCCTCACTTGAACTGGGATGACTATAGCTGTTATTCTATGCTTTTCCCATCATTTTATGTTGGGTGTTGTATAAGTCTGGGTTTTCCAGAGAAAAAGCGAACTAGTAGAATCTAGTAGAATATATATTGTAGGAAAAAAAATATAGTCTCTACATATAGATATAGTCTATATAGATATACACATTAATATATCTATAGTATATATATTAGTTTATCTATAGGACATAGCATATCAACATCTACATATA
>NW_011889106.1:1348542-1348959 GCF_000151845.1 Pteropus vampyrus | reverse complement strand
CCCTATTCTCCCAATCCCCCAATCCCTATCCTCTCTGTCACCAAATTGGCCTCTATATTTGTGAGTCTGTTTTTGATTAGTTGGTTCTTTTTGTTCTTTAGATTCCTCATATAAGAGAAATCCTATGATATTTATCTTTCTCTGTCTGACTTATTTCACTCAGCATAATAAACTCTAGGTTCATTCATGTCGTTGCAAATGGTAGGATTTCATTATTTTAATGGCTGAGTAATATTTCATTGTCTATATAAACCATAACTTCCGTCCATTGATAGGCATTTAGGTTGCTTCCACATATTGGCTATTGTAATTAGTACTGCCCTGAACATAGGAGTGCATAAATCTTTAGGAATTATTGTTTTGTGAACCATAACTTCTTTATCTAATCATCTGTTGATGGGCATTTAGGTTGCTTCC
>NW_011889106.1:1348132-1348492 GCF_000151845.1 Pteropus vampyrus | reverse complement strand
TGAACATAGGAGTGCATAAATCTTTAGGAATTATTGTTTTGTGAACCATAACTTCTTTATCTAATCATCTGTTGATGGGCATTTAGGTTGCTTCCATATCTAGGCTATTATAAATTGTGCTTCCATGAACATAGGAGTGCATAGATTTTTACAAATTATTGTTTTGGTTTTTATCGGATAAATACTCAGAAGTGCAATTGCTAGGACAAAAGGTATATCCATTGTTAATTTTTTTGAGAAAACTCTAGACTATTTTACATAGCAGCTGTACCAATTTGCAATCCCACCAACAATGTATGAGGGTTCCCTTTTCTCTGCATCCTTGCCAACCCTTGTTGTTCTTTGATTTATTGATGATAG
>NW_011889106.1:1347689-1348082 GCF_000151845.1 Pteropus vampyrus | reverse complement strand
CTGTACCAATTTGCAATCCCACCAACAATGTATGAGGGTTCCCTTTTCTCTGCATCCTTGCCAACCCTTGTTGTTCTTTGATTTATTGATGATAGCCATTCTGACAGGTGTGAGGTGATATCGCATTGTGGTTTTAACTTGCATTTTTCTGAGGATTAGTGATCTTGAGCATGTTTTCATGTTCTATTGGCCATCTGTATTTCCTCTTTAGAGAAGTATCTGTTCAGGTCTTCTGTCCATTTTTAATTAGATTATTTGGTTTTTGTTGTTGTTATTGTTGTTGTTGTTATTGTTGTTGAGTTGTATGAGTTCTTTATATATTATGGATATTAACCTCTTATCAGATGTATCATAAACGAATATCTTCTCCCAATAAGTCAATTGTTTTTTTTT
>NW_011889106.1:1324408-1347639 GCF_000151845.1 Pteropus vampyrus | reverse complement strand
TGTTGTTATTGTTGTTGAGTTGTATGAGTTCTTTATATATTATGGATATTAACCTCTTATCAGATGTATCATAAACGAATATCTTCTCCCAATAAGTCAATTGTTTTTTTTTTTGTTTTGTTGATGGTTTTCTTTATTGTAAAACACCTTTTTAGTTTGATGTAGTCTATTTTTTAATTTTTTTCTTTTGTTTCCCTTGCCAGAGAGATATATCTGAAAATAAATTACTCTTAGCAATTTCAGAGAGTTTACTGCCTATGTCTTCTTCTAGAATAAAGAAGGTTTCAGGTTTTACATTTAAGTCTTTAATCCATTTTGAGTCTATTCTTGTATACAGTGTAAGAAGATGGTCCAGTTTCATTTCTGTGCATGTATCTGACCAATTTACCCAGCACAATTTATTGAAGAGACTGTCTTCATTGTATAGTCTTGCCTCCTTTGTCATACACTAAGTGAGCGTATATGTGTGGATTTATTTCTGGGCTCTTTATTTTGTTCCATTGATTAATGTATCTATTTTTATGCCAGTACCATGCTGTTTTGATTACTGTAGCCTTGTAGTACAGTTTGATATTAGGTAGTGTGATACTTCCAACTTTGTTCTTCTTTCTCAAGACTGCCATTGCTATTCTGGGTTTTTTATGGCTCCATATAAATTTTAGAATTATTTGTTCTACCTCTCTAAAAAATGCCATTGGTATTTTGATAGAGATTGCATTGAATCTATAGACTGCTTTGGGTAGTATGGTCATTTTAATGATGTTGATTCTTCCTACCCATGAGCACGGTATATGCTTCCATTTATTTGTATCTTCTTCAGTTTCTTTTTTCAATGCCATAATTTTCTGAGAACAGATCTCGTACCTCTTTGATTAATTTGATTCCCAGGGATTTTATTGTTTTCGATGTAATTGTAAATGGGGCTGTTTTCTTTATTTCTCTTTCTGAAAGTTCATCATTGGTGTATAAAAATGCCACTGACTTCTGAATATTTATTTTGTAACCTGCTACTTTACTGAATTCATTGATCAATTCTAACGGTTTTTTTGTGGAATTTTTAGGGTTCTCTATATATAGTATCATGTCATCAGCAAATAATGAGAGTTTTACTTCTTTCTTTCCAATTTAGATACTTTTGTTTCTCTTTCTTGTCCTTTTGCTGTGGTTAAGACTTCCAACATAATGTTAAAGAGCAGTGGTGAAAGTGGGCATCCTTTTCTTGTTCCTGATCTTAAGGAAAAAGCTTTTAGCCTTTCCCCATTGAGTATGATGTTAGCTATAGGTTTGTCATATGTGCTTTGCCATGTTGATGTATGTTCCCTCTATTCTCACTTTGCTGGGAGTTTTTATCATAAAAGGATGCTGAATTTTGTTGAGCACTTTTTCTGCATCTATCAGTATGATCATATGTTTTTTCTTTAGACTTGTTAATGGGGTCTATCACATTAATCGATATGTGGATATCATACCAAACTTGTACTCCAGGAATAAGTCCAACTTGATCATGTTGTATGATATTTTTAATATATTGCTGAATTCAGGTTGCTAATATTTTGTGGAAGATTTTTCCATCGATGTTCATAAGAGATATTGGCCTATGGTTTTCTTTTATTGTAATGTCTTTATTTGGTTTTAGAATCAAGGTAATAGTGGCCTCATAAAAAGATTTAGGGAGCCTTCCCTCTTCTTGAATTTTTTGGAATGCTTTGAGAAGAATAGGTGTTAATTCTTCTTTAAATGTTTGGTCAAATTTGCCTATGAAGCCATCTGGTCCAGGATTATTTATAGGGGGGGGAGGTTTTTGATTATTGATTTGATTTTATTAGTTCTAATCAGTTGGTTCAGATTTTCTGTTTCTTCTTGACTGAATCTGGGAGATTGTATGTTTCTAGGAATGTATCCATTTCTCTTAATTGTCCAATTTGTTGACATATAATTGCTCATAGTATTTTCTTATGATCCTTTGTATTTCTGTGGAGTCCATAGTAATTTCTCCTCTTTCATTTCTGATTTTAATTATTTGAGTCCTCTCTCTTTTTTTCCTTGATGAGTTTGGCAAAGGGTTTATCAATTTTGCTTATCCTTTCAAAGAATCAGCTCTTGGTTTCATTAATCTTTTGTATTGTTTTTCTAAAGTCTATTTCATTTATTTCTTCTCTGATTTTTATTATTTTCATCCTTCTATTCAATTTGGGCTTTGTTTACTGTTCTTTTTCTAGTTCTGTTAAGCGTAAAGTTGGATTGGTTATTTGAGCCTTTACTTGTTTCTTGAGTCAGGACTATATTCCTATGAATTTCCCTCTTAGGACTGCTTTTGCTGTGTCCCATAGATTTTTATGTCATTCTGTTTTCATTTTCATTTGTCTCTAGGTATCTTTTGATTTCTTCTTTTTTCTCATTGTTAACACATTCATTGTTTAGTAGTATGTTATTTAGCCTCCATCTGTTTTTGTATTTTCCAGTTTTTTTTTCTGGTTTCAAACTATTGTGATTGGAGCACATGGTTGATATGATTTCAATCTTCTTAATTCATTGAGACTTGTTCTGTGTCTTAACATGTGGTCTATTTTGGACAATGCTCCATGTGCACTTGAGAAAAATGTATATTTTGCTGCTTTGGGATAAAATGCTCAGAAAATATCTATTAAATCCATCTGGTCTAGTGTGTCTTTTAGGCCTATTGTTTCCTTTTTGATTCTTTGCCCAGATGATCTGTCCATTGGTGTCAATGGGGTGTTAAAGTCTCCTACTATGAGTGTATTACTGTTGATCTTTCCTTTTATACCAGTCAATAATTGCTTTATGTGTATAGGTGCTCCTATGTTGGGTAGGGATATATTTACTATGGTTATGTCCTTTTGATTTATCTATCCCTTTATCATTAAGTAATGCCCTTCTTTGTCTATTATTATAACCTTTGTTTGAAAGTCTATTTTATCTTATATAAGTATCACTACCCTGGCTTTTTTTATTTTTATTTTTTTTTCATTTCCATTGGCATATAATCTTTTTCCATCCCTTTACTTTCAGTCTGTGAATGTCAATTAATCTGAAGTGGGTCTCTTGTTGACAACATATACATGAGTCTTGTTTTCTTATCCATTCAGCTACCTTATATCTTTTGATTGCATCATTTAATCCATTTACACTTGAAGTGTTTACTGATAGATACATAGTTACTGTCATTTTATTATGGATTTGCTCTGTTGTGATCTGGTGCCAGCCTCCATATGCATGGGTTTTGTAGACCCTGGGGAGGGGCTCCCCAGTAGACCAAATCAGCTGGTTTTTATTGCTCAGGGCTACTTTGTGGGAGCTACAAAGCAATCTGCAGATGTTTGTTACCTATACTGTATCTATAGGTAAGTGGAAGAGACAACGCAGTAGGTTGAGGTCCAGTTACCACTCTTACTGGGCCTGAGACACTATAGCAGAAGGATCAGTGCCCCTCAAGGCTTGAGAAGGCTTATCAATGGCCCATAAAACTCTGGAACTAGAAGAGCCTCTGGGTTATATTTGTGTTGGATGCTGCAGGGACCTCGGAGGTCACCTAGATCTATTGAGACGATTTCCCCTTGCCACTGCAGTGTCAGTTTTCATGCCAATGCTGTCTTTGTGACTCCCCGTACAAGTTTAATATTGTAGCAAGGCCAGCCCCTTCCCAGCCTGCAAACACCTGAGCTTGCTCAAGAATTACTTAAGCTTGTGTTAGTCTGTGGCCCTCCACTGAAAGCTTTTTCCAGATGCATGGGCTTTGCATGGGCCACAGGAAGTGAGTATTGTTGTTGGCTGTTGAATTCATGACCCAAAGAAAGCACAGGATGGGACTGGGTTACCTGAGAACAGCCTTGCCACAGGTAATTTGTAGGTTATGTAGGGCAGTGTATCAGTGAGGCACAGGGCATCAGACCTATATGGCATCAGTTTTGCTGTTAGTTCTGGGACTGCGGGCTTCCACAAAAGTCACATATCACTGCAAGACCTACTGGGATAGGCCCACAAACCCCTCCAATCTGCCTAAGCTATATTGTATCTCGTTTTGGCAGCAGACATCTTCATGTTGCTGTATTCTCTGATTTTTGCTCACTTTACTATCCGAGGCCTGTTGACTATGCAGAATGCACAACTTCATCCAGGAGCCAGGTAGGAGCAGTTGCCTGTCAATGTACCACAGGAACTTTGTGGTTGGATGGGGAGGGATCTCAGGGAGTCAAGTTCCATCAGGCCAATACAGCCTCAGTTTTGCTGTAACTTCTATGTCTGTGCATTCTTGCAGCAGTCATGTTACCACTGGAGGCAATTGGAAGTCTAGTGTCAACCCAGTGTTGTGTGGGGTTGGTAATGATACAGATGTGCAATTAGCATTTTTCCTTGTTTCTTCCACACTGACACAGCAAAGAATTACAGGTCAGCAAAATTTAGAAGAAGTAAGATCTGATCTTGGAAGCTAAGCTAAGCAGGGTCAAGCCTGGTTAGTACTTGGATGGGAGACCACCTAGGAAGACCAGGTGTTGTAGGCATCTGATCTTGGAAGCTAAGCAGGGTCAAGCCTGGTTAGTACTTGGATGGGAGACCACCTAGGAAGACCAGGTGTTGTAGGCATAAAATTAAAAAAAAAAAAAGGGATTGGAAGCTGAAAAAGTCCTTACAACCTGTGAGGTCAACCAAGGGTTGCCTTGCGTAAAAAAACATAAAAAATCAACTAGCTCATATACTTAGTTTTCTTTGATACAGTAATGGAAGTGAAAGATAGTTGATATTCTACCCTGCTTTCACCTAGTCCACTATCTTGCCCGCTTCTCCAACGTTTTTATTATTATGATATTCTTATGGAAATCTGTGATTAGTGATCTTTGATGTTACCATTGTAATTATTTTGGGGTGCCACAAGCCATGCCCACATAACACAGTAAACTTAATAAATAAATGTTCTGTGTGTTCTGACTGCTCCACTGACCAACTATCCCATTGTCTCTTCCTCTCCTCAAACATTCCCATTTCCTAAGATACAATAGAATTAAAATTAGGCCAATTAATAATCCTACAATTACCTCTAACTATTCAAGTGAAGAAAAGGAACACAGGTCTCTCATTTTAAATTAAAAGCTAGAAATAGTTAAGATTAGTGAGAAAAGCATTTCCAAAGCCAAGGTAGACCAAAAGCTAAGCCTCTTTACTTTTGGTAAAGTAAACTACTAGCCAAGTTATGAGTGCAAAGGAAGAGTTCTTGAAAGGAATTGAAAGTGCTACCCCAGGAAATGCATAAATAATAAGAAAGTAAAATAGACTTTTTGCTGATATGGAGAAAGTTTTAATGGACTGGATAGATCAAGTCAGCCACAGCATTCCCTTTAGCCAAAAACTAATCCATAGCAAGGGCCTAACTTTCTTCAATACTATGAAGGCTGAGAGAGATGAGGAACCTACAGAACAGTCTGAGGCTAGCAGAGGTTGGTTCATTAGATTTAAGGGAAGAAGCCATCTTCATAACATAAAAGTACAAAGTAAAACAGCAAATGATGATGTAGAAGCTGCAGCAACTTATCCAGAAGGTCTAACTGAAACAATTAATGAAGATGGTTACACTAAATAACAAATTTTCAATGTGGTTAAATAAACCTTATATCGGAAAAAGATTCTATCTACAACTTTCATAGCTAGAGAAAATATGTTAATGCCTGGCTTTAAAACTTCAAAACACTGACTGACTCTCTTGTTAGGAGTTAATTCAGCTGGTCACTTCAAGTTAAAGCCAATGCTCATTTACCATTCTCCAAATCCTAGTGCCCTTAAGAATTATACCAAATAAACTCTGTCTATACTCTATAAGTGGAACAACAAAGCCTGGATGACAGCACATCTGTTTACAACATGGTTTACTGAATATTTTAAGCCTATTGCTGAGACCTACTGCTCAGAAAAAAAAAAAAATTTCTTTCAAAATGATTCTGCTTATTGACAATGCACATGATCACCCAAGAGCTCTAATGGAGATATAAAACAATATTAATGTTATTTTCATGCACGTTAACGCCACATTCATTTGGCAGCCCACGGATCAAGGAGTAATTTTGACTTTCAAGTTTTATTATTTATGAAATACATTTGTAAGGCTATAGCAGTCATAGATAGTAATTTCTCTGATAGATCTGGGCAAAGTAAGTAGAAAACCTTCTGGAAAGAATTCTTCACTCTACATGTCATTAAAAATATTTACGATTCTTAGGAAGATGTCAAAATATAAACATTAACAGGAATTTGGAAGAAGTTGATTCCAAACTTCATGGATAGCTTTGAGGGATTCAAGACTCCAGTGGAAGAAACAACTGCTGATATGATAACAGCAAGAGAACTAGAATTAGAAATGGAGCTTGAAGATGTGACTGAATTGTTGCAATTTCGTAATAAAATTTTAATAGATAAGGAGTTATTATAGATGAACAAAAAAAGTAGTTTCTTGAGATGGAATCTACTCTTGGTGAAGCAGCTGTGAAGACTGTTTAAATGAAAACAAAAGATTAAGAACTTAGTTGATATAGCAATGGCAAGGATTGAGAATATAGAATCTAATTTTAAAATAATTTCTGCTGTGGGTAAAATGCTATCAAACACCATTGCATGTTACAGAGACATTATTTGTGAAAGGAATAGTCAGTCACTGTGGCAACTTCATTACTGTCTTATTTTAAGAAATTGTCAAAGCCACTCCAATCACCAACCTTTAGCAATCACCAACCTGAGCAGTCATCAGCCATCAACATCGAGGCAAAAATCTCCACCAGCAAAAATATTATAATTCACTAAAGGCTCAGGTTATGATTAGCATTTTTAGCAATAAAATATTTTTAATTAAGGTATGTACGTTGTTTTTTAGACATAATTCTATTGCACACTTAATGAACTACAGTATAGACTAAACATAACCTATATATTCACTGGGAAATTTAAAAAAATCATGTGACTCGCTTTATTGGGATATTGCTTTTACTGTAGTGCTCTGAAACTTAACCTCAATATCTCCAAGGTATGCCTGTAGTCCTATTGGCATGAGGCTTTTGAAGCCTTCTAGAGAGGTAGTAAAGAGTATATGATTAAGAAGTGAAAAAGAACAGATACATAAAAAACATATTCCACTATAAAATTGCAGAAACTTTTGTAAAATAAACATTTAATGCATTCCTAGTTTAATAGAGGAAAAAAAATTAATCTCCAAACACTACCCCTCATCACCATCAACAAAGTGAGAAGCTTGAAATAAAAACAGAACAGGAAGTTTTGAGGAGCCATTGAAAGCAAAAGGGTAGTTACACTAAAAGTAACCTCCCAAATCAGCACTGTAGTATAGAGATTAAGACATGAGAAAATGTCTAAGGAGGGAGAACAACCTGAGACCGCTGTATTTTATCAAAGATACTGGAAGGATTTTAAATGTGTCTCAGGTCATTAGTGCCTCTTGATCTCAGGCAGAGGCATCTGCAAATAAAGGCATGCCCTATCTAGGCCTTTATATTACCACAGAAAAAGATCAAAGAGCTATAAACTCATTATTAAAGATCACTAAATAATGAAGGAAATAAACTGGCATAAATGAGAGCAGGAAATTTAGAAAAACAAGATATTAACACATCTAAGAGGTGAATTGAAATTATAAATAAGCTATAAATTATTTATTAAATGTTAAACAAAATAAGATATTGACTCCAAAAAATGAAGAAGCAGTACAAGAGTATCTAAAATAATCTGATATTTGAAAACAAACAGAATTTTTAGAAATGTGTATATGCACATACAAATACCTATTTTTATTTGTTGAAATTTAAAACTCAGTGGACTATTCTACTTATGTCACGTTTTGAAAGCTAAAAGTTTATAAGTTTCAATGAAAAAAATCCAGATAGGTTGCAAAATGAAAGTTTAATTTTTTTGACCTATCAGATTCCTAAAGAAACAAAGAAATCTAAATAAATCCAGGAAATAAAAGAATCTATATATATGGAGAAGTATAACATGTTTATGGATTGAAAAATGCAATATTTTTTATATCAAGTGTCTCCATGTTGAGCTATATATGTGATGCAATTCTAATTACAGTTCAAGAAGATATTTTTTGAAATTATAAGATAAATTTAAAATTCATATAAAATTTTTAATTACATTTATTGAGGTGACACAGATAAATAAAATTATATAGGTTTCAAGTGTACAATTCAATAATATGTCATATGTATATTGCATTGTGTGTTCATTACCCAGAGTTCAATTTCCTTTCATCACCACATATTTGACCCCCTTTACCATTATCTACCTCTCCCATTCCCTCTTGTCCCTCTGGTAACCACTAAACTGTTGTCTGTGTTTATGAGTTTTTGTTTGTTTATCTTGTTCATTTGCTGCTTTCAGTTTTATATGCCACATATAAATGAAATTATGTAGTTCTCAACTTTTTCTGCCTAACTTATTTTACTTAGCATGATAATCTCAAGATTCTCCCCTGTTGCCACAAGTGGTAGTACTTCATCTTTTCTTATAGTTGAGTAATATTCCATTGTATATATGTACTATATCTTCTTTATCCAATCATCTACCGAAGGACACTTCAATTATTTCCAAGTCTTGGCCACAATGCATAATGCTGCTATGAATATTGGGGTGCATATATCTTTACAAATAAATGTTTTCAGTTTTGGAGGGTAGATACCCAGAAGAGAGATTACTGGGTTATATGGTAATTCTATTCTTAGATTTTTGAGGAAACTCCATTCTGTTTTCCAGTGTGGCTGTACCAATTTGCAGTCCCATCAGCAGTGTATGAGTGTTTCTATTTCTTCACATCCTCTCCAACATTTTTTATCACTTGTCCTGTTGATGATAGCCATTCTAACAAGTGTGAGATGGTATTGTGGTTTTGATTTGCATTTCCCTAATAGCTATTGTTGGCCATTTAGAAGAAGTGTCTGTTCAGATGCTCTGCCCATTTTCAATTGGATTGTTTTTTGTTTTATTTTGTTTTGTTTTTTGTTGAGTTGCAAGTGTTCTTTGTATATTTTAGATATTAGCCTTTTCTTGAAGGCATTGTTTGCAAATATGAAAATTTAAAGGTCTAAGAAGAGCCAAAGCAATTTTGAAAAAGAACAAAGTTGAATGACATAGAATAACCAACTCCCAGACATACTATAAATCTATAGTAATCAATACAGTGTGGTATTGGCTTACAAATAGATATTTCTATAAAGCAAATGAAAGAATTTTAAAAACCTGAGCAGAAAGTACAGAGTTCCCATTTATTCCCTCAGCCCCTCCCCAACATACACAGTTTTTCTTATTACTGACATGTTGCATTAGTGTAGTGCATTTATTACAACTGATGAGCCAATGTTGATACAATATTATTAACTAAAGTCTCTCCATTAGAGTTCACTCTACGTTGTACATATAAGTTTTGACAAATGTACAATGACATCTTATTTTAAAATGTAGATTTTGTTATTAATCAGGTATGATAAGTCCAATAAATGAGACAGTTGTCACTGAAAAGATAGTTGGTTACTCATAGTTTCAGATGGGATACATCATGCCATAAGGGCTACCCAGGACACATCTGGGTCTGTCAGGAGGCAGAGGCGTAGAGGCAAACATGGTTAAGAGCCTTTATTATAGTCCCTGAAACAAAACAGAGAAGGTAAAGTAAGCAGGTTTAGGATTAACTAGTTAGGATCATTTCAGCCAGCTCTGGAGCATATGGAGCTTTCTCTAATTGTCTGATACCTGGCCCTGAAATAATAAGGGCAGCTATATAGTGGCCTAGATTTTGAAAGCCTGATAGATGGGGTAAAGTTTTGAGCTCTGGATTAATTGATTTGCATATAAAGGGTGTACTTATAGGGGATTTTCTATCTCTGGGAATTGGTTAACCCTGGGTGGGCAATCTTTTCAGTGCCACTAGGTCTCTAGATGTCAGCATATCAAAAACTACATTGTTAATACAAATGTATTCATCATTATAGTATCATATAGAATGCCTTCAATGCCCTAAAAATCCTTTGTGTTTGACCTGCACCCATTCTTTTTTTTTTCCTCTCTGTCTTCCTAAGCCCCTGGCAACCAGCGATCTATTTATTATCTCCTTAGTTTTTTTTTTCTTTTCCAGAATGTCATATAGTTAGAATTGTATAGTATGCAGCCTTTTCAGATTAGTTTCTTTTGCTTAGCATTCACATAATATCAAATGATTTTCACAGAGGATTAAGTGTAACTCAGTGCGAAAATAATGGTCTTTCAAATAAATGGTGCTGGAATAACTGGTTAAACATATTTTTAAAAATTTACCTCGACCTTTAACTCATACCATATAAAGAATATCAACTTGAAATAATTGAGATCTAAACAAAATGTGAAAGTTATAATATTCTTAGAAGAAAACATAAGAAAAATATTTATGACTTTAGGTTGGTAAAGATTTTATAAATTAGACACAAAAACAAAACCATAAGTGTACAAAAAATGTACTCTACAAAAATAAGAAATTTTGCTCTTTGGAAGACACCACTTTTAAAAGAAAAGAGAAACCACAATTTGGAAAGAAATCTTTGTAATACATATGTGTGATAGGCAGAATTTTAAGATACTGCCTTCCCACTCTTTGGTGAATGCAGCTTGCATTGTCACCTTCCCTTACCTGTGGGGCAGACAAATGGATATAATGTGATATCATTCTGTTGGTTAGGCTACTACTCAGCTGACCTTAAGTTAAACGAAAGGAAGTCTATCCTGGGTAGGTCTGACCTAATCAAATGGTTAAATCTTTAAAACAAACAAAAAGTAGCAGCAGATATGTTCCTACTATCTGGAAGAAAGCAAACATATATATTTTAAAATGCTTATCGCAGCTACATGGCAGGGAACTATGGATGATCTCTAAGCACAGAGAGTGGTCCCTTGAAAACAACTAATAAGAAAATAAAGACCTTAGTCATATAGCCACAAAGAAATATATTCTTCCAACAACCAATGAGCACAGAAGATAACACTGAGACTCAGATAAGAATCACAGCCCCATCTAACACTCTGATTATAGCCTGAAAAATAGACCCAATTAAGCCATTCACAAATTCCTAGCCCATGAACATTATAAGATAATAAATTTGGGTTAATTTAAGTTGATAAATTTGTAAGAAGTTATGCATCAATAAGAAACAAATGCAATCTGTTTGACAGATGACTTGTGTCTAGTAATTGTAAACAATTTCTAAAACTCAATTATAAAAATTCATACAACCCAGTAGTTGAACAGATACTTGACCAAAGAAGATATATGAATGGCAAATAGGCAAAACAAAACTTACTGACATTAATTTCCTATGGCTATTATACCAAATGACTATTTAGTGGTTTAAAACAACACATTTATTTTCTCATAGTTTTATAAGTTATAAATCTGATATGGGCTAAAATTAATATGTATATACAGGGCTGCATTTCTTTCCATAGGCTCTAGGAAAAACTCCTTTCCCCCCTTTTTAGCTTCCAAAGACTCCCATATTTCTTGATGCATGCCCCACTTTTTCTATCTTCAAAGTCAGCAGCCTTATGTGTCTTTGACCATTCTTCTACAGTCATATCTCCCCCTAACCCCTCAGCTGGGAAACATTCTCCACTTTGGAGGGCTCATGTGTTTAGATTGGACCCACTCAGATAATCCAAAATAATCTCATCTCAAGGTTTTCATACATTAATCACACCTATACAGTCCATTTTGCCACGTAAAGTAACATATTCATAAGTTCCAGGGATTAGGATGTGGACATTTTTAGGATATCAATATTCTTACTACCACGGGCTCAGCATTATCAGTCACCAGGGAAATGTAAATTAATACTAAAATGACATGACACTATGCACCCACTAGAAAAGCTAAAATTAAAAATACTAGATAATATCATGTGTTAAGAAGAATATGGTACAACTGGGTATCTCATAATAATCCTGATGGGAATAGAAAATAGTACAACTATTTTGAAAAATAGTCTACTCATCTCTTAGTTTAACATAATTACTTAGCAGCTCTATTCTTTGGTACTTACCCAAGATGTATAAAACGTAAGTCCACAAGCAGCCTTGTTTATAAATGTTAATAGTTTTAGTTCTAATAGGAAAAAATTGGAAACTATCTAAATACCTATCAACAAGAAAAGAAATAAATTATGGTATGTTCACACAATTTAACACTATCCAGTATTAAAAATAAAGAAATTTTTAACATACACAGCAACGTGTATAACTCTTAGGATCATTATGTATCAAGTACAAAAGAGAATGTGCTATAAGATTACATTTACATAAAACTCTAGGAAAGATAATTCTAATCCAATGATAGAAAGAACACCAGTGTTGCCTACTTCCTGGAATGGGGAGCAGAGATTTACTAGGAAGCTGTGTATAGTAAACTTTTGAGATGATGGAAAAGAATTATATCTTGCTTATGGTGATATATTGCATGGTTACATTCATAGTTCAATTTATCATTGAACTATAAATTAAATAAAAGGATTTTATTGTATGAAATTATACTTCAATAATTTATTTTTATAAAATGAAAGATAAATTAAAGACATTTTTGAGACAGATAAAATATAAAACAATTTGTCTTCCACAGATCTGCTCTATAAGAAATGCTAAAACAAGTTTTTCAGGCTGAAGATGCCACATCGAAACAGATGGAATTCCAGATTGTCAGGAAGAAATGAAGAATGACAGAAAGACTGAATATCTGGATAAATGAAGAAAACTTTTTTTAAAAGTATCTTTATCTATATCTTTATATCTATGTTTATCTAAATATCATTAATCTGTTGCCATGAATCAAACTACTCCCATTCTTCAAAGCCAGAGAGAGAATCACTCTTTCTACTCAACTAAGATGACTCTTACATAATATAACATAATCATGTCAGTTACTGCATGATCAATTTTGCCATATTCTATTGACTAGAAGCAAGTCAGTTTTCCCACACTGGTTGGAAGGGATTTTATATGGCATGTACCATTAGGGGTTACCTTAGGATGTTATTGTCAAAGTCGACCCTCTTGTCTCCAGTGATCTATATCTCTCTCACATGTAAAATATATTCACTCCATTCCAAGACATTCAAAAGTCTCATACCATTGCAGCCTTAAGTCAAAGTTAAAAATTTCATCATCTAAATCTAGGCCAGGTGCAGATGAGGCTCATGGAGTTAGTTCCTTTTGCTCTTGAGGAAAAATGCCTCTTAATCTTGTGGACATTTGAAAGTAAAGAGACAAGTTATCTCCCTCCAATATAACTGTGATGGTTCATTTTCTGTGTCAAGTCAATAGGCCATTAGGGGTCCAAAATTTTGGTTAAATATTATAACTGGGTGTGTCTGTGAGGATCTTTATGAATGAGATTAATTTTTGAACTGGTAGACTGAGTAAAGTGGATTGCCCTCCCTAATGTGGGAGGATCTTATTCAATACAATAAAGGCTTGAATAGAAGAAAAGGGTGAGTAAGAAAGAATTCTTTTTTTCTGCCAGATTGCTTTCAAACTGGGAAATAAGTCTTCTGCTTAAGACATGGATTGGAATTTACACAATTGACTCTCCTGCTTCTCACTCAGGCCTTCAGACTTTGATTAGAAATATACCATCATCTTGAGGGGATCTCAGGGGTCTGTGGAACTGCCCCAGACAGCAGCTTGTCTCCGTGTGATCTGTGACTACTGTGGGAACATGCAGATACAGAAATTTCAGAAAACTGAGGCTATCGGCCTGATAACCCTTGACTCCCTGAGCTCCTGCCCCATCCAATACACAGAGTGCTCATCGCACATTGATAGGCAGCTACCCATGCCCTAGGGTGGTGCATTTATGCACGAGGTAGGCAGCGGTTGACATTGCTACGATTGGAAACTTCTACTGTGAGCCACAGAGACAGTGCTGGTATGTAAACTGACATTACAGTGACAGGGGAAAATTTACTCAGTAGATAGGTCCAGGAGACCCTTGAGGTCCCTGAACCACCCAACACGAATATCACCCAGAGACTCTCCCAGTTTCACAGATTTACGGGCAACTGACAGGCAGTGTCAGACTTGAAGGAGCACTGGTCCCTCTGCTAAACTTCCCTAGGTCAGGGCCAGGGATAAGCAGAATGCAGCCTACAGCATTGGCTCTTCTAGTTACCTATAGATCAAGCATAGGCAACAATGATCTGCATTCGCTTTGTAGCTCCCACCAGGTAGCCCTGAGCAATCAAAAGCAGCGACTGAACTTGGCCTACTAGGGAGCCCCTCCCAAGGGGCAACAAAACTAACGTGTTCAGAGGCTGGCACCAGACCACAACAGAGCAAATCCTGACTAGCCCCATTAGTGCTACACACAAAGGGTAGTTGCAACAAGTACACAAGCCTCTTAGGGCAAATCCCACTTAGTGGGATCAGTCCCCACAAAGCAACTCTTACCCTGTGGGCACAACCAATTCCCACAATTAGTCAGCATAAACATTAATCCCATCCACAGATGTACTAACAACAATAATAGCTTGGCAACAACAAATAATCACACAAAACCCACATAGAAATCGCATCCAGAGCTCCAGGCATAGGAGGTCAGGGAAAATCTTAAGGAATTCACCACCAACAAACCAGTAGTACAAGAAATGTTAAAGAGAATTCTGTAAAAAATAAAAAAAAAAAGAATGGGAAAAACACCCACAAATATAAATAATAAAATGACAGTAACTATGTATCTATCAGTAATCACTTAAGTGTAAATGGATTAAATGCTCCAATCAAAATACATAGAGTAGCTAAATGGATAAGAAAACAAGACCCATGCATATGTTGTCCACAAGAGACTCACTTCAGATCAATCAACACTCACAGACTGAAAGTAAAGGGATGAAAAAGATATTTTAAGCAAATGGAAATGAAAGAAAAAGCTGGCGTAGCGATACTTATATCAGACAAAATAGACTTTAAAACAAAGTTTATAATAAGAGGCAAAGAAAGGTATTACACAATATTAAAGGGATCAATAAATCAAGAGGACATAATACTAATAAACATATATGTACCCAAGAATATCTACATACATAAAGCAATTATTGATGGACATAAAAGGAGAAATCAATACTAATATACTCATAGTAGGAGACTTTAACACCCCATTGACATCAATGTACATATCTTCCAGACAAAAAAAATCAACAAAGAAAAAAATGGGCCTAAAAGACACACCAGACCAGATGGATTTAATAAATATTTTCTGAGCATTTCACCCCAAAACAGCAAAACATACATTCTTTTCTAGTGCACGTGGAATATTTTTCATAATAGACCCATGTTAGGACACAGAACAAGTCTCAATAAATGTAAGAGGATTGAAATTACATTAGCCATCTTCTCCGATCACAATGGTATGAAACTAGAGATCAACTACAAGGGAAAAAAAAGAAAATAAATAAACACATGGGGCTAAATAACATGCTACTAAACAATGAATGGGTTAACAATGAGAACAAAGAATAAATTAAAAGATACCTAGAGACAATTGAAAATGAAAACACAATGACTCAAAAACCTATGGGACAAAACAAAAGCAGTCCTAAGAGGGAAATTCATAGCAATACAAGCCTACTTCAAGAATCAAGTAAAAGCTCAAATAAACAATCTAACCTTACTCTTAGCAGAACCAGAAAAAGAACAGTAAACAAAGCCCAAAGTGATTAGAAGGATGGAAGTAATAAAGATCAGAGAGGAAATAAATGAAATCGACTTTAGAAAAGCAATACAAAAGATTAATGAAACCAAGAGCTGGTTCTTGGAAAGGATAAGCAAGATTGATAAACCCTTCTCCAAACTCATCAAGGTAAAAAAGAGAGAGAACTCAAATAATTAAAACCAGAAATGAAAGAGGAGAAATTACTATGGACTCCACAGAAATACATAAGAAAATACTATGAGCAATTATATGCTAACAAATTGGACAATTGAGAGAAATGGATACATTCCTAGAAACATACAATCTCCCAAAAGAGTCAAGAAGAAACAGGAAATCTGAACCAACTGATTACCACCAACAAAACTGAATCGGTAATTAAAAACCTCCCAAAAAAACAAAAGTCCTGGACCAGATGGCTTCATAGACAAATTTCGCCAAACATTCAAAGAAGAATTAACACCTATTCTCAAAGTATTCCAAAAAATTCAAAAAGAGGGAAGGTATTTTTCAGAGAGCTAGAACAAATAATCCTAAAATTTATACAGAACCATAAAAGACCCCAAACAGCAACGGTAATCTTGAGAAAGAAGAACAAAGTTGGAGGTATCACACTACCTAATATCAAAGTATACTAGAGGCTGTAGTAATCAAAACAGCATGGTATTGACATAAAAATAGATACATTAAGCAATGGAACAGAATAGAGAGCCCAGAAATAAATCTACGCCTATACGCTCACTTAGTATATGACAAAGGAGGCAAGACTATACAATGAGGCAAAGACAGTCTCTTCGATAAATGATGCTGAGTAAATTGGACAGATGCATGCACAGAAATGAAACTGGACCATCTTCATACACCATATTCTTGTATAAGAATAGACTCCAAATGGATTAAAGACTTAAATGTAAGACCCACAACTATAAAACTTCTAGAAAAAAAACATAGGCAGTAATTCCTCTGATATTGCTACTGCTAATTTCTTATTGGATATATCTCCCTGGACAAGAGAAACAAAAGAAAAAAGAAAAAAAAATGAGACTATATCAAACTAAAAAGTTTTTGCACAGCAAAGGAAACCATCAACAGAATGAAAAGACAACTGACTGAATGAGAGAAAATATTCACTTATGATACATCTAATAAGTGGTTAATATACAAAATATATAAAGAACTCATACAAGTCAACAACAACAACACAAATAATCCAATTAAAAAATGGGCAGAAGACCTGAACAGATATTTCTCCAAAGAAGATATACAGATGGCCAGTAAACATATGAAAACATACTCAAGATCACTAATCTTCAGAGAAATGCAAATTAAAACCACAAAGAGATATTACCTCACACCTGTCAGAATGGCTATCATCAATAAATCAAAGAACAAGTGTTGGTGAGGATGTAGAGAAAAGGGAACCCTCATACATTGTTGATGGGATTGCAAATTGGTACAACCACTATGAAAACAGTCTGGAGATTCTTCAAAAAATTAAAAATGAATCTATCTTTTAAACCAACAATTGCACTTCTGGGTATTTATCCAAAGAAACCAAAACAATAATTTGTAAAAATCTATGCATCCCTATATTCATGGCAACACTATTTACAATAGCCAAGATATGGAAACAACCTAAATGCCCATCAACAAACGATTGGATAAAGAAGTTATGGTTCATATATACAATGGAATATTAGTCATAAAAAAATGAAATTCTACCATTTGCAATGACATGGATGGACCTAGAGGTTATTATGCTGAGTGAAATAAGTCAGACAGAGAAAGATAAATACCATACGATTTCACTTATATGAAGAATCTAAGGAACAAAAAGAACAATCTAATAGAAAATATAAATATAGAAGACAATCTAGTAACAGCCAGAGGGGATGGGTTCGGGGGGCTGAGAGAAAGTACTAAATATTTAAAGTACAAATTAGTAGTTGATAGATGGTCACAGGGATGGGGAATACAGCATAGGGAATGCAGTTGGCAGTAATGTAATGGCTATGCATAGAGACAGAGGGAAGATAGAGTAATCAGGAGGATCGTTTCACAAACCATATAAATGTATAACCAATGTATTGTATACTTGAAACTAATAATAAAATAAAATAATGTTTTTAAATTGAAAATATTGTTAGAATTACCAAAATGCAACGAAGAGACATGAACTAAGTAAATGCTATTGGAAAAATAATGTCAATAGACTTGCCACAAACTTCCAATTTGTAAAAATACAATTTCTGAGAAGCCCAGTAAAGCACAATAAAATGAAGTATGTCTGTGTATGACTCTTGAAGGTGACCAATTTCAGTATTACATGGATTCCTTGGATAGATTCATATATTAGATACTCAACATGAATATATATATATATATATACACACACACACACACACACACACACACACACACACACACACACACATATATATAATCATCTATATATGATTATATATAGTACTGGATTATGATTATATAATTAGGATTATATGATTATATTTATATAATTATACATATGTATGATATATGTATAAAATAGTGAATTGTATTAGATCTAGCTTTTAAGTCACCATTTTCCACATCATCAACAACTCTTAAAGTAAAAATGCCACAAAAATCATTTGGTTACAATTTTTTCCCCAATTTTTTGCCGGTGTAAACTAAATGTTAAAATAAAAGCAGAAAGAGCCATAAATTAGTTCTACTTTCATTTAAATGAGCTGAACTTGGCCCAAATCTTTTTGAGAAATAAAACAGGTTATAAATACATGAATTTTAAGATAACTGGGATAATGGAGGGAAAATTGGAATGATTCTGCCTATGTATTTGTATGTCTTATTAAAAGAAACAAAATGTGACTATACTAGAATGTGTGTCTCTGTAGTGTCGCATGATTAACCTGCATCCCTATTATATCAGAAAACTCATTATTATAAGTTCCTCTGTTAAATCAATCTGCTACATGTAACAATATAGAAAACAAGAATAAACTGAGATTTAAAAGATTCTAAACACTAGAAGCAATATATTTCTCCACCCATGCTCTCTATTCATTTTGATTTTCTATCTATTTTCTAGATGGAGCATTCTTACATAAGAATTGATATTTCCTCACTTCGATTTCCTTTTTAAAGAAAGGAATTTATATTAGAATTTATAGAAACCAATGATTTCTGCCACGGTTCTTTCTGCTAATTTCACACTTGCAAGAAAATAGAATTAAGGAAGAACTTAAAGAAAAAGAGACTTACTGCTCACTGTTAGGAATGCCCAACTTCTTATGTCACCTCTTTCAGGCATATAACTTCACATTGAAGTAATTTTCCTTTAGATATGATTGTACTACTTTGAAAAGTCTTCAGACTGTTATAAGATTTATGTATTCTATACACATGGTGCAAGTTGTATAAAAAAGTTAACTAAAATTTTTCTAATATGGAGTATTCAGTGAAACTGAATATCTAGAAATAAAATTATTACAAATATTTGAGACTTAGTTTTAATACAATAAAGATAGATAAGTGGGTGATTCATGAAGGAATATTTCAGATCCATAGAATTATGTAATTTATGACTTTGTAAAGAAAATTCTTTAATTCTTTGGATAAATAGCTATGTGAATTATTGGCAAATAAAATTGTGTTTCCTGGAAATATGTAAATAAACACTTGATAACACACTTAAAATACATTACATGTCATTTGTTTAAGCCTATTTTAAGGACATAGAGTGCTATACAAAATATGTACTTATAAATACTGAAAAATGAAAACGATTTTTAGGAATGTGGACATAAAGTATGATGAATCTTTTTTTTTTCCCATAGACTTCTTAATATAGAAATAATACTCACTATGTGGATAAGAGTCTTGTCTTTACAAATCCAGCTCCTGTCCTGTCCTAGAGTCTGGGACAGAAGTCTTGATCTGAGAGCCAGCAATCTATTTGTCTCAAAAACACAACAGAAGAACATAATGTAACTTGACATTAGCAACTATTACTTTACCTCAAGAGGAAAGCCCTACCTGTGCTGATTGTAGGAAACTAGGCTAGAGAAGGTACAGGAAGCAGACAAATTTATCATATCCCTATATTTGATACATGGAAGATACTTTCAAAACTTCTCTCAGTCAATCTGATTTATGCTTTCGTCCATACTATATTCTAGCAATACAACATTTAATAAGTTTAAAGATTTGTGCTTGCTTCAATCCAAATGAACAATGAAATAATTAAATGAAATGAATAAAGGTTGATAAAACTGATGCAATGTCTAATTTTTACAAAACTTTACTTTAACCTTTTTTCTCATATTAATATATACAGTCTCATTCCAACCTTATTTAACCTGACTTTTATTGATGCCTCTTTCACTCTGACTGCTAGCTATTTTCTTTGACTGAGATTTATACTCACTCTACTTTCTCCTTTTTGGGTTGCTCTCCTTTTTGTGCTTGGTCTCTAGGACCCTATAGCTCTGTGCAGGCTCTAAGGAGTGCCACTCTATGAAGTTACTGTTGGCTTTTTATTTTAAAAGAAGTATAAAAATTCCATTCCAAGTTTGGAAGGAAGGCTGTGTGAACAGGATCTTAACTTGTTCTGCTTTGTTGCAGGCTACTTTTGAATTATGTTCTCAAATTAGGATCCACTAATACTGAAGGTTATAGAATAGTAGCTTTTTATATGAGCTATAACTAGTGAGACTGTGTTAAGAATTAGTAAATATCATTTGATAATATAATTAAAGTATAAGGTAGACATTGGACTAGAAATTTCTTAAGGTTCCTTTCAACCTTAAGATTCTTTATATGCTTTAAAGTCAACTGTCGCAAGTCATTATTAGTGTGTATATGCTATCAGTCAGAATCTTTTCCTAGTAAGACATTGAGCAGATTAGCCAGAATGCTAGAGAATAAGTCTGGAAGATCAGGTTGGGGAGGGGCTTAAATCCTGCACAAACAGAAAAGCAATCAGATCTAGTAATGTCGATTCAACCAACGCATTTGCCACAGATGACAGTAAGGAACAGAAATGAGCAAATGAAAACAAGCCCAAAGGGCAACAACAGAATGGATGGAAATGAGAAACTGGTAAACAGTAAACTATCAGAATGTAACTGGATCAAATTAGGAACAGTACAGACACAAGTATAGTCATTTTGAGACAACTGGTACAAACATTTTATGACTTCTCTTATTTATATTTAGGGAGAGTGGTTACATGGGTTACTAAGAATTGCATAAATGACCAGGAAAAAAAAAAGGCTATATATTCTCATATTCTCTAATATACTTTTTCAGTAATAGTGTTACAAGGAAAAATTAGTTCATTCTTATACCAGAGAAAACTGGTTGTTCACCAATACCCATTTTCTTCTTCCTTAACAAAGATACTTCTCAAGTTTTATCTTTTTTAAGTTAAATATATTGGGGTAACATTGGTTAATAACATTATATAAAATCCAGATGTATGATTTTATAGTACATAATCTTTATATTGCATTCTGTAGTCACCACTCAAAGTCTAGTCTCCCAATATTGGACCCCATTATCCTATTCCTCCTTCCCCCACCCCCTTTCCTCTCTGGTAACCATCATACTGTTGTATGTGTCTTTGAGTCTATTTGTTTCTTTTATTTGTTCATTGTTTATTTGTTCATATATGGTTCTCGTCCTTTTCAAACAAACTTATTTCACTTAGCATGACACTCTCAAGATCCATCCATGTTGTCACAAATGGCAATATTTCATCCTTTTTATAGCTAAGTAGAATTCCATTGTACATATGTACCACATCTTCTTTATCCAATCATCTATCAAGGGGCACTTTTGTTGTTTCCATATTTTGGCCACTGTGAATAAAGCTACAGGAAATATCTTTATGAATAAAATTTTATTTGGGGAGGTAGATACCCAGAGGAGGAATTGTTGGCTTATATGATAGTTCCATTCTTAATTTTCTGAAGAATCTCCATACTGTTTTTCATAGTGTCTTTACCAATTTACATCCCTACTATCACTGTACGAGAATTCCTTTACTTCTGCATCCAACACTTGTTATTTCTTGTCTTACTGATAATAAATGTCCTAAAAAGTGTGAGGTGATATCTTAGTTTGGTTTTGATTTGCATTTCTCTTATACCTAGTGAAGTTGAGCATCTTTTAACATATCTGTTGGTCATTTGTCTTCTCGGGAGAAGTGTCTGTTCAACACTTCTGCCCATTTTTTCGTCTCATGTTTTTAATTTGAAAGAAAAACCTAGAAAGATATTTTTTAATTTATTTTTGAAAGAATAACTACTTAAAGTTCTTTTTTTTTAATTTTATTATAGTTAACACACAAATATTAATTTCAGGTATATAACAATGAATATATAGCTATAGCTATAGCTATAGCTATAGCTATAGCTATAGATATAGCTATAGCTATAGATATAGATATAGATATAGATATAGATATAGATAGATATAGATAGATATAGATAGATTGATATGAAGTGAGTTTATTGTAGGCAGCACATGTAGGGGCTTATTTTCTTACTCATTCAACCACCTTGTGTTTTTCGATTAAATAATTTAATTCATTTATATTTAAAGTAGTTATCGATAGATATATAATTCTTGCAATTTTATTATTCATGTTTGATCTTTTTTTCTTATTTTTTGTAAAGTCCCTCAAACGTTTCTTGTAATACTGGTTTGGTATTAATGTACTCCTTCAATTTCACCACATATACACCAAAAAAGAAGAATGAAGAACAGGAACCACTTGAGGTGATAGATATGTTAATTAGTTTGATTGTGTTGATTATTTCACAACATATACATTTCAAAATATATATGTCAAGTCTTATACCTTAAATATGTACAGTCCTTATTTGTCAATTATACTTCAATAAAACTAGGGGAAGAAGGAATGCTGCAAGTTAGTTAGAGATAAGGGACACAAACATATAAATCATTATGTGTGGTAAGTTATGTTTCTCAAAGTAGTGATATAGAAAATGCTAAAGGATAATAAAAGAGAAATTCTTTTTGTTTTTCCTGAGTCAATCGACACCAGATTGCTTCTTTTGTTTCTTGCTGCATGGTTTTGTGTGTTTGTTTATTCCCATCTCCTCACCCCTTCCCGTTTGGTAGCCATCACCTTGTTCTCTATATCTATGGGTCTGTTTTTATTTGTTTTATTTATTCATTCATTTTTGTAATAGCCCGCTGAAGTGTGAAAGGGTTAAAGAATAATTAAAACCTGAAACTGGACAAAGGAAGTCTATAACTTAGGCCTAGTTTCTGGAACCCCTAACCACATTCTGTTAATCATGAAACTTGTAACAATGAACTCATACGCTCACTGCCAATTTTAGCCTGTGTAACCCTGCTTGCTTGCGTGGCATGAAAAATAATCAATTGTATATAAGCTGAAAATTACTGTTTGGCCATCGCCCATGGGAACACTGGCTATTGCCCATGGGAACATAGGCAATCA
>NW_011889106.1:1305780-1323633 GCF_000151845.1 Pteropus vampyrus | reverse complement strand
TAAATGTCTAAGTTTGCTTCCAAATCTTGGCTATTACTAGTAATGCTGCAACCGACATATGGGTTATTCAATTTTTGAAATTAGTGTTTTTGTTTTCTTTGGATAAATACCCAAAAGTGGAATTGTTGGAACATATGATAGCTCTATTTTTAATTTTTTGAGACATCTCCATACTGTTTTCTGTAGCGGCTACACTAATTCACAACCTCACCAACAATGTATGAGGTTTCTCTTTTCTCCACATCCTCACCAGTATTTTTTGACTTGTTGATTTACTGATGGTAGACATTCTGACAGGTGTGAGGTGATATCTCATTATGGTTTTAATTTGCATTTCCCTGATGACTAATGATGTTGAGCATGTTTTCATATGTCCATTGGCCATTTGTATGTCCTCTTGGGAGAAATATCTATTCAGGTCCTCTTCTCATTTTTTAATTGAACTGTTTGGGTTTCAGTGTTAAGTTGTATAAGAACTTTATATATTTGGATACTAATTTCTTATTGGATATATCATTTGCTAATATCTTTTTTCATTCAGTAGGTTGTTTTTGTTTTGTTTTGTTGATGCTCTTTTTGATTTTTAAAATTTATTCTGCCACCCTACTTTTTTTATTGAATCATTTAACTCATTCACATTTAAAGTAATTATTGATAAGTATTTACTGATTGGCATTTTATTATTTTTAGGTTGTTTTTATAGTGGTCCTCTGTTACTTTCTTCTCTTGATCTTTTCCCTTGTGGTTTGCAATTTTTCTTTAGTATATTATTTAGTTTTCTTTTTCTTTGTTCTTTGCATATCTTTTGTAGGTTTGGGGTTTGTAGTTACCATATTCATATATATTATTCTCTATTTATAGTAGTCGATTTCAAACTGATAGGCTTTTATGATCAAATATATTCTTTAAAAACTACACTTTTACTCACTTCTCCATGCTTCATGTTTTTGATGTCATATTTTCAATATTTTTGTTTTGTGTATCTCCTAACTACTTGTTATAGTTTCAGTTGAGTTAAATGCATTTTTTCTTTTGACCTTCATAGTAGCTTTTTAAATATCTGATTCACTATATTTATTCAATATTTGGCTTAACCTGTGAGGTTTTTCCTTTTTTTATATATTCTTATATCTGATTATGGCCTTGCCTTTTTCTACTTTAAGGATATCTTTTAATATGTCTTGTAAAACTGATTTAATGATGATGAACTCCTTTAGTTTTCACTTGTCTGAGAATCTTTTTCTCTCCTTCAATTCTGAATGATATCCTTGTTGGGTAAATTATTCTAGGTTGTAGGTTCCTTTCTTTCAATACTTTGAAGATGTCCTGCAACTCCCTTCTGGCCTGTAAAGTTGCTGATGAGAAATCAGCTGACAGACTCATAGGGTTTTCTTTGTATGTAACTGGCTTTTCTCTTGCTGCCTTCAAGATTTTTTATCTTAAATTTTTGTCATTTTAACTATAATACGTCTTTGTGTAGGTCTCTTTGTGTTGGTCTTGTTTGGAGCTTTCTGTGTTTCCTGAACCTGGATGTTTGTATCTTTCCTCAGGTTAGAAAAGTATTCAGCCATTATTTTTTCAAATAAAGTTTCTGTTATTTTCTCTTTTTCTTCTTCTTCTGGGATCCCTATAATACAAGTGTTTAAGCACTTGATATTATCCCAAAGGTTCCTTAAAGGTCCTCATTTTTTATTTATTTATTTTTCTTTCTGCTGTCTGGTTGATTTCCACTAGTTTGTCTTCCAGGTCACTGAACCATTCTTCTGTGTTACGTAACTTGGTATTGATTCCTTCTAATGTGTTTTTCATTTCAGTTATTGCATTCTTGAGGTCTCCTTGTACTTTCTTATATTTTTTAACTCTTTGTTGAAGTTCTCCCTAAGTTCCTCTATTTCATTCTCAAGTTTGATGAGCATCTTTATGACCATTTCTTTAAATTCTTTATCAGGCAAATTATTTATTTCCATTTCTTTAGTTCCCCCCGCCATACACACACCAGGGATTCTACTTTTTCCTTTATTTGAAAGATATTATTCTGTCTTTTCAATTTTTTTGAACTTCTTATCTGTTTATATGAATTAGACAAAATCACTGTCTCTTTTTGTCTTAGAAATGTGTCCTTATATAGAATTGAGCTCTGTGTAGACTGTGTGTGCCAGGTAATTTTGGCAGTACCATAGAAGTGTGTGGGTTCCTAAGGCATCTGGGGCACTGGCCTACTGAGTTCCAGGTTAGGAGTCAAGGCATGTGTAGTAGTGCCCTATTGATTATGCTAGCTCCCTTTGTTTGAGCTGAAATGGTCTTCATTGATGTTTCTGGTAACTCACTGTAGTGACCTTGAAGGTAGGCTAGAGCACCTGGATAGAACTCTCCACATCCTATAGAGGTGGAGGAGGATATAAATAAAGATACTCATAAGCCCCTACAACCACAAGTAATTCCCACAGTCTAGAGAGCTCCTGTCGCTCTCCAGCCTTTTCTATACAGTTGCTTTTTTGTTGTTTTGTTTTGTTTTGTTTTTACTGAAAGTGGTCCCATGTAGAGGTGACCTTTGTGTAGACTCTATGTGATGGGTAGTTTTGGGAGGTTGCTTTGAGCCAAGAAGGCATCTATGATACCTGTGGCACTAACTTGGTGGGCTGGAGCAGCATTTGGCCGGGAGGTCAGATGTGTGTTGTAATACTCTATTGGCCCTGCTTGCTCCTTTTGTTTGGAAGCAAAAGTCTACAGCCAATGTAGTGGTGAACACACGGTGGTGATCTTGCAGGTGATGCCAATACTCCCATGTAGAGCTCCCATCTACCCCATCAAAGTGAAAAGGAATGTAAATAGTGATGCTAACTGATCTTCCAGCCTCAGAAAGTTCCTACAGTTCCTAGAAGGCTCCCTTGTATTTCCCACCTTCTCTATTTGGTCTCTCTCTCATTTATTATCAGAAGTTGTTCATTCAGTGTTCAGTTGTCTCACAGGAGTAATTGCTACCTATATACATGTATTTTTAATTTTGCTTATGAGAAGGGGCAAGTTCAGCAACTCCATGCACCACTGCCATCTTGGACTTTTCTGAGGAGAAATTCTTTATGAGCTAAATTGATAATTGAAATGTTCCTAGAGGAGGAGGCATTATATTGAGCCTTTAAAACTCAGTGTACATATAAGAGATGTCTAAATTATTGATGAGAGATAAAAATAAAACTATGAACAAAAGTAAAGATATAAAAAATTAACTATTGTTGTAATAATGGTATGCAACAGAGCATCTCAAAACGCAGTGACCTAAAACAGCAATCGCTTATTCTCATTTGTGCATTTGTGGGTTAGCTAGAAGTTGACTGTTCTCAGCTCTGCCTGGCTGGCCTTGGCTATAAGCTGTGCCTTCCTTGGTCCAGCATGAAAACCAATATAATATGGTGATAGTAGAAACATAAGAGAAAACCCAACTTTTCAAATACATTTCAAGTCTCTCCTCATGTGATATCTGCTTATGCCACATCTTTTAACATCTCCTGGATGAAGCAAGCTATAAATAAAGCCTAAACTAAAGTCAACTAGTAGGTAAGTACACACTAAATGTAGAGTGGGAAACTGCAAAATTACATGATAAAGATTATGGATTCAAGATAAGTGAACATGAGAGCCAATTATTTAACCAATATGGGTAGGAATGCATGAGTCATTTGGAGGTCTGTGATTTTTGGGCCACTTTAAATGATGAAAACAATTCTTGTAGGGAAATTATCACTTTTAATAAGTATGGGCCACACATTGGAAATCCATGGATACCAGGCTAAGGAAATTGTATCTTATAAGTAATAGAGTACCAATAAAGATTAATGAGCATTGTAAAGGCTTTATGAAAGTAATATTTTATGAAGATTACCCTGGAAGCGTTATTCAGATGTGTTTAGAGAGAGAGACCGTGACATGGGAAATCAGATAGGGATAAGAAACCCTAATTATAAGAAAGCTAGATAAGAAACCTTAATTATAAGAAAGTTATATTGCTATCTGAGAAAGTAGATTTCAGGGCAATGTATATTAAAATAGAGAAAGACAAAAAAAATTCACAATAATAAAAGATCAATTCATTTGGCAGGGAGGTTTTCAAAAGTACTGAATATCAGATTACCAGAACAAGTAACAGAGTTTCAAAATTCACGAGACAAAATATAATTGAAATAAAGGGAAAAATAGATGAATCCATAATTATATTTGATGATTCCCACATTCCCTTCCCAGAAACTGATAGAACAAGTAGACAGAAAATCAAGGATATAGGAAACTGAACAATACTATCAACCATTTCAAACTAATATCCATGGATAGAATAATAAACCCAACCAAAAAAATATACATTCTGTTCCAGAGCACATGGAGCATTCACTAAGGTAGACTATATAATTTGCTATAAACAAGTCTCATTTTAATGACTTGAAATCATGTAGACTGTATTTTCTTACCTAAATTAAACTAAATCAGATATGACAAAAACGTATGTGAACAATATGAATATTTTGAAATTAAGCAACATACTTTCAAAGAACTCATGTAGCAAATATAAAATTACAAGAGAAGTTAGAAAAATGTTTAGATGAATGATATTGAAAACACTACATATTAAAATGTGTAGGATACTGCCGGACAAATAATTAGAAGGAAATGTGTAGCTTTACATGCTTACACTAGAAACAATATTAAAAATTAAATTATTTGTAGACTTTTGCCTGTAAACAAGATGCAATAAATGCACTATATTTACTCTCACAACTGAAATAACAAGAATACAATCAGTCAAAAATATATGATTAGTTCCTCTTCTCATCTGTCAGATTGAAATAAAAAAAAAAACTCAGTATTTACATGGAATTGACTAGGGTCTTGTTTCAGTAGTGGCAAATAACTAGTCCAATACTAAGAACTACCTTCGTCCTACCTACCTGGATACTAATGAGAAATAAATGCAAGAAAAGTACTGAATATCAGATTAGCAGAAGAAAGTAAATTAAAAACACAATGGCATTTAGAATGCTTAAAATAAAAAAAAAAGTAATGACAACATTACCTGTTGGCAAATACATAAAACAACTGGCACTATCATACATTGATGGTGGGAGTGTAAATTGTTTAGGTACACTGGAAAGTTAGCTGTTGGTTTTTCCTAATGTTGGGTATATTGCTACTTTAGAATCAGCAATTCTTCTTCTAGGTATTTATCCAAGAAAAATGGAAAGAAATATGTACACAAAAAGACTTGTACAAAAATGTTTACAGTAGCTTTATTTATAATAGCTCCAAACAAGAAACTCAAACATTAATCAACAAAAGAGTAGATTTAAAATGTGTGGTACATTTATACAATGAAACACTAATCAGTAATGCAAGGGAATAAACTACTCTTACAAGAAAAACATAGGTGACATCAGAAACGCTAAGCTGAATGAAAAAAAAGCTGGACAAAGAAAAGTACATACTATGCAATTTTGTTTATGAAAATTTTTACAACGGGGAAAAATTATCTGAGGTCAAAAAATCAATTCCCTAGAAGTGGTACTGGGTTGAATAGGAAGGGGCAATAAGGATTTTTGGGGGGGGTGATTGAAATGTTCAATAACTTGATAAGAATGATTATACTGTCGTAAAAATTCATCATACTATACCTGTAAGGTCTATCCTTTTATCACATTTGCAAACTATACCTCAATTTTTTTAAATACTAAAAAAAATTTGAAATTATTTTTTTTTGGAAGGTTTTTTTTAAAAAAAAATGACAGTGGGTCACAGAAATAAAGTCAGGAGTGAATATAACAAACTTGGAGTGTTCAAGAGTGTCAAATACACCACTAGCACCATCATCATCAAATGCACACACTAGAATGATAGCTCCATGAAGGCAGAGTTTTTATCAGTTTTGTTCTTTTATCTAACCTTGGTACAAGGCTGGAGATATAGTCATTGCTCAATAAATATCTGCTAAGTGAATGTCAACAAAGTTGAGGCAGATAAGATATGAGGTAAGATCACTGGATTTTCAAGATTGGTCATCAGTGAATTTTGAAATGACAGTTTAAATAGAATAATGGACTTGAAATAAATCTATTATTTATTAAACAACCCTGGGATATTTAATCTACATGGAGAGAAAAGATGCATGGATTTCAAGTAACATTGAAGGAAATGTCTTATATTTTACTAAGATGTTTAATGTGTAAAACAAATTAAACTCAAGTGTTGAGTAAGAGAAGAATGATTTTGAAGTTCTACCATAAATGAAGGAAATTATATGCTTGCACATATAATTACTGTAGTAGATTGTGAATGCCATTTGAACTGCAATTATGACAGCTATAAACCTATGGTTAAAAATTGGTCCCACTGAAGAGACCTTGTAGAGATCTTTTATTTAATGCTACACTGATGCTGAAACAAGAATCTGTGGTAACAAATTTAGGGACATTTTAGTAAAACAGGTACTCTGTATCTTCCTTCTATATGAATGAAGTGGCAGATATGAGTTAACTTGATGTCCATTTTATAAGTATATAGAGAAAATTACTTTAACAAAACTATGTATGTGTTAAGATTTTATAATTCCCACTGGCTACTTCTATATAAAGAAAGAAAAAGGATGAAACACAAATAACAAATGAACCAGTTCAACTACTTGGTACTTAGAGATCAAAAATGGTTTATCAGGAGAGAAGGCTGAAATCGAGGTTTTGAGTCAACTACAGATTTCAATTATCTATGATATCACTGGAACACAATGAGTAATTAATAATTTTTTTTTTTTAAGTAAAGAGTAAATGAATAAATCTCTATACTCAGTTGTGGGGGAAAAAAAGAATTGGCTCTTGTGAAACAGAAATAAATGTTCTTTGGTTGTTTCCATATTATTAACCAATGGCACCCCAATAAATTTAATAAAAAATAAATAAAGAAAAAAATAAATGTTCTTGTCACTATTTTTTTTTCAGTTAACATTTCCCACTCAATAAAGAAGTAATAGCTTTAGGAAATTGTCAATGGTTTAAAATTTGCACTATCCAAAAAACTGATCATGAACTGTCAGACAGCTATCTTTTGTCAAAGTCTGAGTTACTTTGAGAATGGGAAAAAGAATGGTATTAGGAGTTGAGCAAATTGTTTCTCAAGACTTAATTCAGTTTTGTGGGCCTGAATTGACAAATTATGAAAAAAAAATGATATTTACATATTATCAGAAATAAAGGAGAATAAGAATATTATTGCTATGAGTCTGGCACACAAAAAATATTTACAGTTTAAAGTTACATCGACAATATTATTAAGATATAAATATATTGATTTACCACAGGAATAATGATATGACTATGGTCTCCAAATATTTTTAGTATAAGGAAAAGAGTCCCCTATCTGCAAAAGGAATTTTTCTTGGTTTTAAAAATTTTCTCATTATCATTTGCAGTTTATGAGCATTAGGCATAATTAGTAAGACAGATACTCTGTATGCACAAAGCTCTTGACATCCCCTTGTATGCTGGGATAGTGTTTATTCACACACATTAAAAGTCCATTATAAAGGTTATTTTGGATGAAATGAGATGAAACTTCAAATAATTGCTTTTATTTCTTTCACAAATTGCTGAGAAATTCCAGATTCACCTCACCATTTACTGTTTTAAAGTAGCAACGAGAAAAATGGTATGTTCCTGGAGAGAAATATGTCATCAGTGATAACCCTAAACTCAGTCAAGCAAGTAATGCATTGAAAGTCAAAAACTACACCCCTGACAATATTGTACATGTAAGTAATATATCACATGTCATATTTGAAGGAAGGAATGCTTTTTCTACTACTACATCCTCAATAAATTATAGCACTTGCTGACATAGAGATAGGAAGGATTTTCATAGGTAGAGGAATGCATTTACAAGTAACATGAAATGTAGCACAACAAAGAGAGTGCAATTATCAACCTAAACTCATCAGGAATATCAGCCAAACAGTAAATTATGGTGGAATTTAATTATAAAAGAGACTAAATTTTCACAGAAGATTAGGTCCTATGGGCGGGAAGACTCCTAATTCAATGTCTATAAAGTTCCACTTGATATTGGTTGAAAGGACAGGGAGAGAAGAGTCTTCATTCTTGATTTAAGCTCATTATATTTTCACTCTATCTATTCAATTATCAATGAATTAATCATGAATATGAAAATATACTTCTGCTCTCACCCCACTCAACTAATACAGCTGCAAAAGCAGTGGGTAGGATATTACCTTCAGTGTTTAATTAAATATTTAAACAAATAAAGCTAAAGTATTTGAATAAAAAAAAATCTAGAAACAGAGGTGACCTATAACTTACCCTCTTTCCAAGCAAAAACTCATGTCATTTCAGAATAGGGTGGTGGGCAATATGACTTTATTATTTTTTCCATGCAAAGGCCAGGAAATAGCCACATGGAGTAATTTCACAGGTTTAGGCACATTCGATATCTCTGGTTAGCCCATTTTGGCAAAATCACCTTATAAATCATCAATCATATTGATACAGTTTTAGAAGCCATGCTACTGATATTGTTTATTATCCAAAATCTATTAAAAATGGGAAAGATGACTTGTGAGGAATTTATGCACTTTTCCTCCAGAAAGTCCTAGAACCACTTGCAGGACTCTGAGCAGCTTAGAATTAAGTGTTAAATTATGTTGGCTAACTTCGCTTTAAAAAGTAAAATGTAGAAGCAACAAAATATCAGAACTTTTATAATAGCTATTCCATATGCAGTCTTTACTCTACTGTAGACAGTGTTTTAAGTATGCCACATAACTAATTTCATCCTAAAAACAGGCTATGAAATAAATGCTATGACAATCTCTAAGTTATAAATGAAGAAGCTTAAGCATAGGGAGGATAATATCTTGTTTAAGGTCAAAAGCCCAGTTAATGATGGACTCATGAAAAGAAGCCAAGAAGCCTGACTCCAGAATGTGCATTCTTAACCATTATGTTATACTATTAAAAGTTAAAATACTGAGAAATGACAGGAAACAGCAGCAGAGAAACATCAGTGACAACCGATTCACCACTTTAAAAGCAGTTAACTCCACACAGTGCAAAAGACTCTGAGGGAGGTTTTCCTGTTGTCTCACAGAAGTAATAAGAAGTGACAACAGTCATTTGCTGAGCACTGACTACACTACAGATGCTTTCACAATATTATTTCATTTAATTCTCACAACCTCACAAAGTGAGTTAAAACCTTGCTAGTAAGTGAAAGAAATGAATTTGAATTCATGACTACCTTCTTCAAACAATATTATGAATTCTAATAGTGAATTTTTTTTTCCACTGGCCGTGGATGGCCATGGGTTTCCAAAAGAAAATGAAATTGTTCTACTCTGTTAATTAATTAAGACAGAACATGCATAAATGAAGTTTATATATTTTTCTTAAAATACTTAAAACAATTTAACCAAATTTAATTGAACAAGTATTCACTAATGCCTCATATAATAAAGGTACCAGATTAGATTCTTCAGAGAAAACAAAAATGAGTAAGCAATGAGACAGCCTATCTTTATGGAGTTTGTGGTCTACTAGGGAGTTAAGATGGTTGTGCAAAAAAGAATGCTGCATAAGAGAGCAGTATAAATATTTTCAAAGATACACAAAATGTCATGAGGGTACATCTGGATTTAAGATAACAGAATAAAGAGATTTCTACATCTTTATCCTCTGATAGTCACCCTTAAATAAGAAAAAAAAAGAGAAAATGAAAACACAAGTTCCATGTTTAATGAAATCAGGATGTTCCTATAACATCAAACCTGAGTACATGGAGATGATAAATAAATAAAAGAATTGTTATTGAATCAGCAGTACTAATAAAATTCCATACACTTGTCTTCTGGATGGAAAACAGATCCAGAGGTGGGAAGAGAAAGAGGACAGTCTATGGGATAGGAACCTCCATTTACACTTTTGCCTCTGTCCTCCAAATCCTAAGAGTAAACCTGAGCTTAAGTAAATGGAATATTATTGTATTCAGGGCATGTTAAAAGATGTAGAATGACTTGAAAATAGGTACAAATAAAACTAATCAAATGAAATGCCATAATATCCTATTTGAGTCAACGATATTTGCTTAATTATAAAAATATAAACATGACTTTTATATTAACTTCAATCAACATGTTTTGTAACTTTCTTCTTCACCTGAGAATCTAGGCAGCCAAGACATAGAAACAACCAAAGTATCCTTCAATAGATTATTGGATAAAGAAGATATGGTACATATATACAGTGGAATATTACTCAGCCATAAGAGAAGATGAACTACGGCCATTTACAATAAATAGATGGATCTCGAGATTAAGTGAAATAAGTCAAACAGAAAAAGTTGAGAACCATATGATTTCACTTATGTGTGATATAAAACTAAAAGTAATAAACAAACATACAAACAAACAGAGACTCATGGACATGGACAATGGATTAGTGGTTACCAGAGAGAAAGGGAGGGGGGAAGAAGTGAATAAGGGTAAAGGGAGTCAAATATATGGTGATGGAAGAAAATTTAACTTTGGGTGGTAAACATGATGCTATATACATATGACGTATTATTAAATTGTACACTTGAAATATATGATTTTATTAACCAATGTCACCCCAATAAATTTAATAAAAAAAAATCCATACAAGTTCAGAAAAAAATCCAGATATAAGCAGGACCAACAAAAGTATCTTGTACCTGAAAGCAGCTATTAAATATTGGAAGAGTGACTTCTACTTCAAATGCAAAACCAGCAATGCAAAACTCTAAAGACCATGAAGAATCAAGGAACCATTCTATCACCAAAAGATCACAATCATCCTCCAGTTATTGAACTTAATGACGTGATCTGTGATTTAGCCAATAAACAATTCAAAATAGCTGTTTTGAGGAAGCTCAGTGAGCCACAAGTATATATAGCAAGACAATTTAACCAAATCAGGAAAAGAATACACACACACACAAAAGAAAAATGTAACAGAGGTAGAGTTTATTAAAAACAACCTAACAGAAATTCTACAGCTAAAAAATTCAACAAATGAAATTAAAATGCAAAAGAGAACATCAACATCAGAATAGACCAAATAGAAAATATACCAACTAATCAGTGAGTTACAGGATAGGAACTTTGAAATAACCCAGTTAGAGAACCAAGTAAAAAGAACGAAAAAGAGCAAAGAAAGCTTACATGGTCTATGGGATACCATCAGAAGAATGAATATCAGAATGATTAGGGTTATAGAAAGTGAAGACAGGGAGAAGGAGGCAGAAAGTTTAGTTAAAGAAATATGTGAGAATTTCCTAAACTTGGGAAGAGACTTGAATATCCAAGTTCATGAAGCTAACAAATCACACTATTATTTCAATTCAAAAAGATCTCTAAAGTACATTCTAATAAAACTGTCAAAAATAAAAAAAACAAAGGGAGATTCCTAAAAACAGCAAGAGAAAGAGATTGTAACCAATAAAACAATCCCGATAGGCTATCAGTGGATATCTAAGCAGACACCTTACATGCCAGGAAAGAGTGGAGTGGTATATTCAAAGTGCTGAAGGAAAAAAAAAATGTCAGCCAAGAATACTCTATCCAACAAAATTATTCTTCAGAATGAAGAAGTATTTTCTCAGACTAGCAAAAGTTAAGGGAATTCAATACCATTGAACTGCCATACCAAAAAAAAAAAAAAAAAAAATGCTGAAAGGAGGTGTTCAAACTGGAATGAAAAGATAATAACATGAAAACTTATGAAAATATACAATACACTAGTAAAGGTAATACACAATTAGATTTAGAAAACTCTAATTCTGTAATAAGATGTTGTATTAACTATTCAACTATACAATAGAAGTTAAAGAAAGAATATTAAAAATAACTATAGTTAATATAATTTGTTATTGAATACCCAATATAAAAAAAAGGTAAATTGTCACATCAAAATATAAAAAGGAGGAGTAAAATTGTAAAGTTTTCGTATGTAATTAAAGTTCAGTTGCTATTGGCATGAAATGGACTATTTTATCTATAAGATGTTTTATGTAAGCCTCATAGTAACCACAAAGCAATATCCCGTAGTAGATTAATGAAAGATAAAGAGAAGGGAATCAAAGGACATCACCACAGAAAGTCACTAATTCATTAAGGTAGGCAGCAAGAGAAGAAAAAGGAACAATGGAAATGAAAGAAAAAAAAAGAAAACAATAAGATAGCATTAGTATGTCCTTATATATTACTAATTACTCTAAATGTAAATGGATTGAATTTCCCTAGCAAAAAAGCACAAAGTGGCTGAATGGATTTAAAAACAAACAAAAAAAGCCCCAACTATATGCTGCTTACAAAAGACTCATTTTATCTTTAACGCTACAAATAGGCTCAAAGCAAAGGGATGAAAAAGGTATTCTATGCCATTAGAAACCAAAAGAAAGTGAGGGTAGCTATATCTATATGGACAAAAACATATTTTAATTCAAACATAGTAACAGGAGACAAAGAAGATCACTATATAATGATACAGCTGTCATCTCATCAAGAAGGTATAATCATAAATATATATTTACCCAACATTGAAACAACTAAATATTAAGCATATAGTAACCGGTCTGAAGAGAGACATGTAATATTAATAGGAAACTTTAATATTCACTTTCAGAAAAAAAAAATAAAACATCCAGACAGAAAAGTCAACAAGGAAACTTTAGACTTTACCCATAATTTAGACCAAATAGAGATGGTAGATAGATAGATAGATAGATAGATCTATACAATACAATACGGGGAAAAATAACATGTCACTAGGAGGCAGGTTCCACCTCCTAGGAGAGCTACGGCCCAGTGCCAAGTAGACATTAGGCCTGCCCATGTGGCCCACAGGGTCATGCAGACAAGCCAGTAGCTGTGTCTACTGCCATAAAGGTGTATCATACTCCTTGAGCTTTTGGAAGTGGTCCCATATAATCTATCTGTCACATGGCCAATGGGACCCTTCCCCTTGTTACTTGCACATGTTCCTGCTTCATCCAGCGAGGATGCAGCATATCTCGGTTGTACACCGGACACTTGGCACAGGCATCTGTGACATCTTCTCACTCTAAAGGAAAGTTCCATTGTTGCTTCATTGTCCACATAGTTTTATCACCCATGTGCTGCAATCGTCTGTGGAGCCAGTGTGCCATATCAGTGGCAGGAGCCTTTTCTAGCCATCATTTACTGGAGTTAATAAGGGTACATGACATGTAACATGATAAACAGTTACATCCTTTTCTTGTCCTATTTCCCATAGGTCTTGCAATATGGCTCGCCCCTATAAGTGTCTATAGCCCACTAGCCAGTTTTTTCCATTTCCACATAGGCAGCTACAATGTTAGGCCTTTAAACACTGCCCAACTGTCAGTACAAATAGTCAAGGGCTCATCTTCATGGGCTATAACCATCCACACAGACTGTAGTTCAGCCATTGGCTGCTTTGGCCCATACTGTATCATACCAAATATGGTCAGTAGCTGGTTGCACAACTGTAGCTGTTTGGCTCCCTGCCCCCTACTGGACCCACCTGTGAACCATGCATTAGCGGGTATGGGCGGCTTCTCTTTGTTGTAGGGGCACACTTCTAAATCTGTAAGGGAAGCAGAGGTTAACATGATATCATTGATATAATGAAATAATCCCACCATTGCCATTCGGGTCCAGGTTGACAAATCCTGTGCTACCAACCCATGGCAAATTGTTGGGCTATGTAAGTAGCCTTGGGGTAGTACCACAAAAGTCCATTGTCTTCCTTCCCACGTAAAGGCAAATTTATCTTGACTTTCAGGAGCCAAATCTATGGAGAAACAAAGCATTAGCCAAGTCCAAAACACAGTGATACCTTCCCAGCTTTGTAATCAGTTGATCCATTAGATCATGGATGGATGGTACTGCTGCATGTAGTGGTGGAGTCACTTTATTCAACTCCCGATAGTCCATAGTCATTATCCATGAGCCATCAGGCTTCTTCACTTCTTCACTGGTCACATAGTGGTATTATAAGGACTATGGGTGGGGCACACAATCTGAGCTTTCTCCAATTCCTGAATCGTAGCCTGGACTTCATCACATCCACCACGCAAGCTATATTGCTTAACACTGACAATATGTCTTGGTTCTGACATTTTCTGTGGCAGGTGATGAGTATGCCCCTGCACTATAGTCTTTACCACCCGGACTCGCAGGCGGAATTCTCCAGCAGAAGTTTGCAGACTAAGCCTTTGCAATACATTCACTCCTAAGATATACTCCAGCAATGGAGAAACATGTATCTTATACGGGCGTGGGGTCAAATGTCCTATTCCAAAAGGCAAAGTCACAGCTTTGGTCTTAATAGTCTTACACCATAGCTGTCTATATAGGCAGCTGGTCCAAGGAATCTGAATGGACTTCCATAGATAAGAATGCAGTCTGCCCCAGTATCCACCAGTGCTAGGACTCTGCACATTCTGTGGGGATCAGTGGATTTCCAATTCCACATGCAGCCTCTAGTCCCTGCCTATCCTCTCCAAACAGATCCCTTGGCCTTCTCTCTAATCATATAGGGTTAACGGAGAGTCCTGGAGTTTCATAAAGTCCTTCAAGGCCACCAGCTTAGTTCTTTCAGTGGGAGATTTCTGCCCACGTCTGAATTGCTGTTCTTGTTTCAACTGCCACCACAACTCTAGCAACACTGCATTAGACTGGTGTTCTATCTTGTCTTGATCAACTCCTGAAGCCATCAAATCAGTCCACATTTGTGTTCTGGTCACCTGAACTGGACCCTACCCAGAGCCTTTCTCTTTCTTTTTGCCACTCTGGGGTCTGAGTGTTACTGCATGAACAATCTGCCTCTACCCTCATGGCATCTCCCTTCTACACCCCCAGAGTAGTCATTGTTGTAGTCACTTCATGTATGTGTTTCATCACATAGGGAGCCAGGATAACAACCAATGAGCTAAAAAGAGTAGAGGGGGTGGCTCCTAACACTAGGCCTCACATACCAGTTGTAAACCATTCATCATCTGGTCCCAACATATTCAGATTAAACATGGCTTGTCATATGCCCAGTTCACAAATAATCTGCACTAATTCAGTCTACATTTGCCTTTTACTTACATGCTCTTGGAGTCTCCTGCCTCTGAGGTTGACTCCGAGGGTGGACTTCTTTGGAGCTCAGCTTCCAGCTGTTGCACCCTTACATCCAAGTCATTTGCCTTTGGCCGAGGCTTCTGTACCAGCACAGCTTCTGCTACAGCTTCATCCATATTCTGCTTCAAAGGTATTAAAAGCATCCAGCCCATTCAGCTGGCCACAGCTCAAGCTTTTTCTGTCAGCTATGCCTCCAAAGAGCAGAGCAACTTTACAATACTTATTAGGGACCCATCAACTGACTCTCATGGCTCAGATGGGGTCCAAGTCACCAATACCGCCACCATGGAATACTACATACTCTGTGGGGGCCACATGTCCCTCCCATCCTCCAGCAGAGTGGATGGCTCCCTTACCTGGGAATCCTGCTTGTGACTATGCTAAGTGTGTTGCTGCAGATTCGGGGGGTATGAGACTTGGGCAGTTGAAAGAAAATGTGGGGAGCAGCAGGCAACTGTGACACAGCTCTTTATTCCAGCAAGGGCTGGCCCGGCATCCCCTCACATAGCGGAAGCACCTTTCATACATCTGTTAAACAATAGTGGCACACTGCCAAATTAGAAGCCCGTGCATGCATACTGAGCACATGGTTACATAAGAGGAGAAGAGCTGAGTTTTCTTATGCCTGGAAATTAGCTACGGGTGTGGGAGGGAGCCTGATTACAGTTATCTTTCTTTCTCTGCACACATATGATTTCACTTATATGTAGAATCTAATAAACAAAATAAACAAACAAAGCAGAAACAGACTCATAGATACAGAGAACATTTTGATGATTGCCAGATGGGAGGGGGATTTAGGGAACTGAGTGAAAAAGGTGAAGGGATTAAGAAGTACAATTTGGTAGTTACAAATTAGTCACAAAGATGTGAAGTATTGCATAGGGAATATAGTCAATAATATTGTAATAACCATGTATAATGTCAGGTGGGTACTAGAGTAATCAAGAGGATCACTTTTTAAATTATATAAATGTTTAACCACTATGCTTTACATTTGAAACTAATATAAAACAATATTGAATGTCAACTCTAATTGAAATATAAAAATTAAAATTAAAAAAAGAAAATGTGGTATATGTATAAAATGAAATATTACTCAGCCATGAGAAAGGATATCTTGCTATTTGTGACAACATGGATAAAACTTGAGGAGCATATTATGCTGAGATAAGTCAGACAAAGACAAATACTGTATGATCTCACTTATATGTGGAATCTAAAAAAGCCAAATTCATAGAAAAAGAGATTAGGTGGTTACCAGGGACTAGGGATTGGGGAATTGGGGAGATGTGGCTCATAGGGTACAAACAGAGTTAGAAGATGAATAAGTTCTGGGGATCTAAAGCACAGCATTATGATTATAGTCAATAATACTGTGCTATATGGTACTAAGTTGCTAAGAGACAATATCTCAAATATTCTCATCACAAAAAAGAGATAATAATTATGTGATATGATGGAGGTTTTAGCTAATGCTTTGATGATAATCATATTTCAATACATGAATCAATCAAATCAACTTGCATGCCTTAATCAATTATATCTTAATTTAAAAAAAAAAAAGGAAATCTCCTGAGGGTCAAGTTTGACAGATTCAGCAAATAAAAAAAAAAAAACATAAAATATGCATGATATCCAATTAAATTAGAGATTCAGATAAACAATGAATATTTTTTTTTAGTTTGAAACAACTTTTATGAATATTTATGAGGTATATTTATACTGAAATTATTCTTTGTTTATAAAACTCAACTGGGCATCTCGTTTTTAATCTGTAAACCTCTGAGCATTAAGAAATTTTTTGAGTCTTGAGTGTCTCCAAGAGATTAGGCAATATCAGTCTAAGATAAAGTAAGGACCAGAAAAGAATCAGAGCAGAAGAAAGAGTAAAAAAATAAGCAATGGATTTGTAAAAATAGAAAAAAAGAAAAAAATAGAAGCTGAGATAAAGTGATATATATGGAGGAGAGTGATACAGCATCATGAACCTGAGAGAGGCCCTTATGGGATTTATTCAACAAATATTGTTAAGCATCCATAGGATGGCTAGTACTTGGCTAGTTCTCAAGCAGGCTTCATGAGGCTGATACACTTGTCATAGAGAATTGTTTATAATTTTGAGACTGCAAATGACAAACTAACTGAAAAAATATATATTGTATTTACCTCAGTTTATTTATGGAGTAAATGCCTGGATGGTCAATGAAAGATGAAGAAGCTGAGTAACTAAGGCATGCCCAAGCATATATAGTGTTTTAGAAAGTAAATTAGAGCTAGAGCCTAGGTTTCTTGATTGCCATCTTTATTTTTTTTCACCTAGACTTTGACATCTCAGTAGTTTATGGAAAAGAAAAACAACATCTAAACAAAAACAAAACAAATAACAGAAGAGAGTTTGCTATCTCCATCATGTAGACAAGGTACAACATGATCCTCTGAGTGTAATTTCTAGTGACAAGATATAAATAGTCTGAGAAAAAACATTGAGCCAAGATAATGATTTGAGTAAGCTCTGCTAAAGTAGGAATCATGCTTCAATTCAATTATTTTTGTCTCCAGAACTGAACACATACTAGGTGCTCAAAATATAACCACTGACAAAGACAAGATTTTAAAATTTATAATAGATATTAAAGTTCCTATAAAATTAGAAATTGTTC